>NW_014333542.1:885942-919674 GCF_000341935.2 Cephus cinctus
TTTTTTTTTTTTTTTTTTTTTCTTATACAGGGTCGACTACCTTTATAAACGATAGTTCATCAAATTACGCGAATACTACGGTACCGTATAATTAACAGTGTACATACGTACTACAGTACAGTTAGCCTCTGGCTAAACCGACCGAAAATAAATTGAATTTCCATTTAATCAGAGCGCGAATCGCCGAATGAATATTCAACGCGTATGCCGTTGGTTTGGCTTGTCAACCTGAACGGGAAAATCATCGTCGAACACCCGTTGGTCGACAATGCCAGACTCTCTGGGGGTGCAGTTACATGAGGATGCACCCTGATACGTTGCCAGTAACGAGGAAGACTGTTTGGGCATTTAGGTAGAATCCTCGCAAAATCCAATTTTCGGCGTGTCACTGCTCCATCCAGGGCAGGGAGTCTCGAAGGATGCACAATGGATACGATATGGATGTACACGGGACAATCTAAGAGACGCCTTGGGTTCAGAGGTCAGTAAATGATTGCGGGTACTCTATTGGATCTTATAGCTGTTTAGACAAGGTCGGAGTCTCCTATCTTTATTGCGGATCTACGGCCGTTTATTGACTTCCGATTAATTCCTATTGACTGGACGTGGAAAAGAATCTAGGGAATTTGTACTTTACCGAAAAGAAATATTTTTGGACTTGTCTGTACAGAGGGACAAAGATAATGAAAAGTAGGATGGTCAAGCAAAGTTTGAACTTTACTACTGGCACTGCTGACTGGATCCTCGGATGTGGCTGAAGGGGTGGCAAAGGGGAGGGAAGTGTCCCTAGTGTCATTCCTTTGAAATTCCTTAGGGATGAGTGGGTTAGTACTAGGTCAATAGGGAGTATCTCAAGAAGCCAAAGAATCCTGAGTACACGTATATCGTAACGTATCTTACTTAACTCGACAACGATAACGAAAAATCCGAGAAGCAACCTACGTTACCGTCAATTCTTCTTTTTTATCGGGAACGAGCCGGCATGACCTGGGAGTGGGGGTCAGACCCAATTCCGCCAAAACGGGAGCTCCGATGGAACCTATCGGACAATGCGACAACTTAACGGATCCTGTCGATTCTTGGGGTCGCGTAAAATCAGCAAACGCAACTGGATGCACGAACGGAAATGCGCGGCCACTGAGAGAGCGACGAATCGGAAGTGTCAAATCGAAGTCCCTTCACCAATTAATAAATTGGGAGACTCACCAGAGCTGATGGAGCCGATCCGTGGAGGCCGAGAACTGCATCCGGGAGACACTCGGGTGGTCACTGCACTGGGGCACGTCACTACACCTCTGGAACACTCACAGGAAATCCATTGAATTGCCTGGATATCGCGAGAGCAACGCGAGAACTACACGAGCGTGAACTTGGTATACCGTAGCGGAACACGGCTAGAAAAAGTATAAACAAATAGCACGGGAGCGCGAGGCAGCTCGTGACACCTCGGTCGGTGTCCCGAGACAGACTGCTTTGACAAAATAGCCAAATGCGAGAACTAATAATTCCGATCATCTGATTGGTCGAGATCCTTATAGCCGATAAATCTTTCATCTCCCTCGATTGGTCCCTTTGAACCAAATCGAGAGTGTTCCTTAGCGCATCGGTACGTGACTTTTGGAAATCCTCCACGGCCGCTTCCCCAGGTCATCGGGCGACAGCTGGGCACAGCATCCTTAACTCGGATCAGGGGGTTCCTCCCTGCTCTCAACCATGTCAAAACTATATCTCCACCCGCTCCGCAGCCTTTTGCCCATCTCCAGCGGGGCGCCTGCATCTCACCCGGGCTTCTGCCGGTCCATGAAGACGTCTCCGTCGGGTCGTCTCCTCTGCCCGGCAACTCGGTACGTCGAGACTATCTCCCCACGGCAGATTCGAGCACCTCGACCTCAACTAGACGATAACGAAATCTTCCGAGAGCAGTGGCGTAACTATGCGAATTAACCCGAGAGCGCAGCTTCTGAGCAGGATGGCGACCCGAAGCGAACCAGAAATCGAGAACGTTATCGGAATCGGTAGCCGTACTCGCCTTGTGACCGTGAATCGAAAGATCACGTCACAACATATACATATACAATGAACCTGTCAGCGTTTTTCTGCGAGATTTCATGTCTGAAGGATAAATGGTTAAATGGAGCATCTCTCCATCCATTAAATTCCGGCTCGTCCTTCGGATGCCTCTTTCTTTAATTTCCCCAATTTCTCCCCACTGTCCCCCCCGGCAACCACCGCAATCTTACTTTTTGCCCGTTTCGTTCTCATCAGTCGAATACAATTACGCAGATCCACAACGCTTGGAAATGCGAAAATTGTTTCTTTTTCCCCTTCCTCTTCAGGATATATATTTATCCTAATTAAAAAGTAAACGACTATTCCCGAATTAAAGAATAAAATTTATTCTATAATAAAATGAATATAAATGATAATAGGTTATAACAAAGATGTAAATAATAAATTTTTTAAATCTTCGTACACACTTAGGCAGACGTCCAATGTACGTTTCCTTGAGCTTCTTCCTGGTTATACCCTTCGCCCCCGTAAGGAGCGACCCCGTACCCGTTGCTGGTCTCATCTGGCTGACTGTACTGACCGACGTTACCGGAAGTCTCCTGACCGGTTCCTTGAGCCTCGCCTGTGCCAAAGGATTCAGCTCCCGATTGACTGGGGTCGTATCCCGTGTCCGGTTGGACTCCAGCGAGTCCATAATTCGAGGGGAAGTCGGCGGCAGGACCTTCGTCCTCCGCACTTGGCTGATAGTCGTGAACGCGTACTCCATAGTCCCCGTAGTCACTGAACTCTCCGTTAGCCTTTGGAATATTATTCCAAGGACCATAGAAACGACGAACCAGAACGTTACTTATCACCTCGGCTTCCTGTCCTGAAATTTGTGCAACGGATTTCTTAGACTGCGACGTCACCTTAACGCCAGGATAAACTTACGCTGGATCTTACCTGGAAAAATATCCTTTATGGGTGCAGCATGGCCAGTGCTCACCAGGATGGCAATCAGGAAGACCCACGGATAATTATTTATTTTCATTTTTTTTTTCTTTTTTTTTTTTCTTTATATATTTATATTCTCACGCAACGATTACGCTCGTCTTGTTTTTCCGTTCACGAGCTCACTTCGACGTCTGATGGAAAGTCGCCTCGAGCAGCTTATATAGATATGGCGACTTACGACAGAAATTGACACGTGTCGTTAACGTCTCGTTAGAACGTTTGCCCGTGCTTTTGTACCGAACAAGTTGCCCATAATATATAACGGGCTTTCTAAGATTCGTGCTAATCCGCGTAAAGAATCTTCGAGGAGAAACTCTTTACGAATTTTTCGAAACTTCCAGAGACTCGGATCGAATTTATTGGCAATTGCTTATCCTTGGATATGTTTATTAAAGAAATTAGTTATTCGAAAAAATATTACACAACAGTCGCAATCAGAATTTTCTGCCTTTGCTTAGTCAACTTCTTAATTTAATAATTAGCAGAATTATACTTTCGCTTGGATTACATGTAAAATTAGGCTTAATGTTTCATTTGTCACGTAGATTGTCATGCTTCTATTCCCATGATGCATTACGGTCGTCGTTATCCAATCCAGGACCGTATCGAGCTTTAACGTCCCCAACCTCCACTGTAAAAAAATAGGAGACCAATTTTTTATCGCCACGAATACTTTGACGGTGGATTAAAATTTTGATTAATTTGTTTTTTACTTACCCTACTTCCACGTAAGAGACAGTGGATGAACGATGACGATTTTCAGCGTGGTACTGACCGCCATTGCCCGTGTAATCATCATCGCCGTCATCGTTTACAGGTCTACCAAACCAAAAGAATGGGAATCCATAGTAACGCGTGTCTTGCCCAGCCAATAATTCTTGTCCTGTATAATAATAAGAAGAAATTCACATCGGATCTGGGAATTGGGAAAAGATATACAGGGTAAATGAGACGTCTGAAGTGGCATAGATTTTTCCCATGTTATTCGTTATGTGGTTTTACAAAATTTTTTCTTTCAATTAGTTTAAAAATTAAATATCGAAACTTACCATTTTGGGTCTCTGGAATCGGTACCGAAGCCACGATGCCAATGAGTACCAGCACCAAGATGACCAATGACTTTTTCATATCTGCAAAGTTCTTGCCAATTTAATAGTTCGATGCAAAATATTCTACTGGACCATCTGAATATATCTCGGTCTTATATAGGTACCACGCGGAACCGGAATTTCGTCCGAAAAATCTGTGCTAATTGGAATTTTGGCACGTGCTAATTTTTCGTGAATATTAAGGAGAAATGATTTTTGAATCACACCTCCCAATTAGCAGACTCTGATTCTTAAGCAAATATTATGTGAATACAAAACTATTGACTCGAATTGCCAATTCCGTGGCTAACGAAAATTTCTATTGAAAATACGCCTTCTTACAGTGTTCTATGTCAATAAGGTGGAATTCTCATTTTTTTCGTTTTTATCGCCACACTACTGATTCTCTTAGTTTTATTTAAGATATTGGAAAAGGACTTTTAGTGTATTAGGTAAGGTTGTCCTGGATAGGGGATGACCTTGAAAACTTTGTATCTGTCGATTATAATATCTGTAAGAAAGGTCGAGGCGAAACTTAACCTCCTCCAATTCTGTTCTTGGCCATTATCTCACGATCGATCAACCTTCCGACTCAGCCTCCATTATCCGCGAAAATGTACACCGATATTCAATACAGATACTCCGTTTCATAATTCTCTCTGAACTCGTGTTATCTTCCGAGAGAACCCAGCACTTCAGTCATTGATTGACTTTGTCAAAGAAGAATGGACGAATAAACGTCACAACATGGATGGATAATATTTCTATTGAAAATAAAAGACCTATCGTTCTCCGTTCATCTTACACCCAATACAAACAAAGCCACGAGCACGTGTCTTTGTTTTGACGTTTAACGCATACCACGTGTTTTCCACGTTTGGCTTCGACAACGCGTTAGTAATTAATAAACTCCAGCTGGGACTATTTTGACTACTGCTAGTATCCATCAATAAATTTAAAGGAAAATATAATTATTAACATCGGCGAACCAGACATTTTATTGCTAATTATACCCAGTGGTCAATTATATTTTTAGATAATTAAAAAAATACGATACATCTCATCGTCATCTAGAGGTGAAAATACGAATCTGCAGATTCTCATAATCCGTCCGTAATGTGTTAAGTAAAATATAAAAGATTTGCCAAAAAAAACATCATTCTGGATATATACACTTGTACAGCATATACATATACAATAGTAAAACAAATATAATATTTAATAGCAGGAACTTTCGGTACTCCCGGTAAGTCCACGTGCAGCTGATACTTAACGGTAACACAGGCGTTGATAAGACCTTGAAAATGTTGAGATAAACCCAGCCAATTTATCAATTCATTTTGGCCATGATTACGACGCCGTGAGTCATGACGCCCTGTCACTCCAGTTCTCCGATCGATATTTTTCTTCATATACATACGAAGTCCTACGAGCAAAGTTATGTCACACATGTGTTTTCACGCGTATCAAACGGTTCTGCGTGCTCGAGCAATTACGGGTGGACGTTTGCTTTAAAAATAAAAAAATAACAAGCGGAACGTGCCATCCGCATACGTCACTACGTGCAAATCAGCTTTGCTCTTCGGTAACTAGATGCTTCTCGAAACAGCAGGTGTGCCGTGGTTAAACAGCTAAATCTATTAGAGTTCTAATTCATCCACTAGTGGCAAAGATTCACATGAAAGATTGTATACATGCCAGTATGGAGTAAGGGAGAGGTCAGGAAATTCACTAGAAACTCGCCCTTTTTTTCCCCTAGCGTTAGATAATGAATTAGCGCGGCACGAGGGGGCGGGGGAGGAGAAGATAAAAAAATTGACGTAAAAAGTGAATTGCGTGTAATGATAAAAATGAAGTGGGAAGTTGAAGCGTTATCGGTTACGAGATACTCTTTTGTCCCCTGAGAGTTGCCGACATTGCTTTCAGGACTCTGGGTGTTATTTTTTTTCCCCTAGGGGTATCCGCTATCACGGAATCTTAGTCTCCATGTGTATTCCTCATCCGACAGTGTACAAATCTGTTTTACCATTGGAATTCGAAGTTGCCCAGGAAACGTATAGGATCGCCGGTGTGAGTGGTAGCTTAAAATTTGCACGTCACGTGACCCGTGTCAAATACGCCTATACAGTTTATACATGCATATACATACAGGCTCCAATCAGTTTCCCAATTAATTTTCATCGTTCTCCATTAAAGGGTCCCCCACAAATAATTGAAAGGTTAATTAATCAGCTGCAATAATAAACAGAAACGACGTCCAGTGCTTCCGTCACGCGCGAATGAGTCACATAGGGAAAGAATGAAGAATTCTAGTTACACCAGTGTGTATCGGCCATCTCCTCTAGTATAGGGATTATTGCCGAATTCAATACCCAACGTTCACTTTATCCTCGCTTCGATGCAATTTACTTCTGTGTGGAGAACGGCGAGCAGGGCAAGAAAAGCTTAATTAAAAAATGAGGAAAACATGAGAAAAATATAAGAACATCATTTCCCTAGTGAATTCTGTGTTTCTCATATGAACCTGTCCATCTCACCTGTCCAGTGAGAATTCTTGGCTCGTTTAAAGCTTCAGCGAGATAAATAATCCAAAGCAAGATAATAAGGTGAAGTGGATAAATATTGCAGAGGCCAAGACAGAGAGAGAGAGAGAGAGAGAGAGAGAGAGAGAGAGAGAGAGATGGAGACTCAAAGACGACCTCGCAAGTTATCCCACGTGGTCCTATAAAGAGGATCGCAACCCCATTGACGTCACAGTATATTTTCATTGATACGAGTGCAATATGACGTCATTTATCCATACAGGTGATTTTCCTTTATATTCTTATGGGGTTTTTCGCTCGATTCGATCAGGCATTGTCGAAGGTTCTTCAGAAGCTAATCCTATTCCCATTTACACCGCAATTGGAGACTCAAAGACGACCTCGCAAGTTATCCCACGTGGTCCTATAAAGAGGATCGCAACCCCATTGACGTCACAGTATATTTTCATTGATACGAGTGCAATATGACGTCATTTATCCATACAGGTGATTTTCCTTTATATTCTTATGGGGTTTTTCGCTCGATTCGATCAGGCATTGTCGAAGGTTCTTCAGAAGCTAATCCTATTCCCATTTACACCGCAATATCAGTTCCCAAGAGATGCCAGCCGCCATTTTATTCTTTTCTCTGTTTTTCTTCCTCAGCCCTTCCGGGAAGCCTATCGCTCCGGTCTTCCGGTTGAAGTCTGATCACGTTTCCTGGCAGGTTTCTTCGATAATGAAGCAGTAGCCCGAGGATCTTAAGCCAGTGACTAGAGTCCAGATAATCGTATCACATGGATTTCCCCGGTATCAGAATCATATATATATATATATATATACATTATACACGTATGAAAAACTGCTGAGGAATTTCGAAAATTGAAGATAATTTGACAATGGCACACTGGGACGCGAGGCGCTCGTAGCTGGAGACCATTTAACAGGCGAAAACTATATCTATATAGACTAGTTGGTCCCGTCTAAAATTACCCAGAAATTCTGTGCGCGGTTTGTGCCCTCTTGGCACGTTAGACGTTATATTCGGCGCCCGAAGCCCGAGACCTTCCCGCCGGTGCAGACGCCGTCAGTCGGTGCCTCGGGACACTAAGACGTGCATGAAACTTTTATTGTCCCTCGTGAGGAAGTAGAAAAAAAAAGGAAAACACGGTTTTTCCATTGCGACGGATGGCTTTGCGGAAACGCAAAATCGCTTCGCGGCTTTAAATTCAGCGATTCTGCTATTTAAATCCTTTTTACCTCTCCGACGATTTTCCTGTTGCGTCACGCTTATGTACTACGGAGAAGTGGGGGGTAGGAAAAGAAAAAGTGGTGAAATGAAAATTTCCTTTTTTTTTCTTCTATTTCTCTCATCCTATGTTCACGTATAGGGGCGGTATCGAGCGTGGAATTTTCGAGGGTAGTAGAGCACCAGGGTGCGACATGCCATCATTACCGGTCGAGCGGTCACAGGGCAAAGACTACCCCTAGTGTCCTATGTATTCTCTACCCCCTAGAACAAGGGGATGGTCATGTGAGCCTCGCGTGTAACTTTATCAATATATATATATATATATATATATATATATGTGTTTCATGTACTGTATTTACATAGTGGTATATATATATAGATATACGAATGCCTGTGATAGTGCGACGAACGGGTTGACGGAAGCCAGGCAAGGTGCGGTGCCTACTACTACGACATGTTCCTGTTCACTGTAAACAGTATCACCTTCTGTGGAACAGCCAGTCCACCGGGCACCCGTGACGTGGATGGCTGCTTGGTTTCGGTGAAATCCCAACTTTTTACTATTTTTCTACAAGAAACACGTTGATGGGATAAAGTGGAGAAATTGAGGAAAATTAAAAAAAAAAAAACGTGATCCGGCATATCCGGTATACGTGTGACACTGAAGAAAAAAATAACAAAATTATAAATATTGTAATTGAAAATTAATTTGCTCATCGACGTAATCCGTTATCTTGTATAATTTTTAATTACGGGTATACAGTAGATTTTTTGGATCTGAAACACCTTCCTTCCTGCTGCTGCCAATGATATAGTTTGATCTTCTTGATTTAATTGGCTAACGCGTATTTCTGTTTGTGTATTATCTAATCGATACTAATTACGCAAACGTTGATAAGCCACTGGGGCAATCGAATAGTCAGAGCTGCGTAGTCGAGGTGGCTGCGCTATGGGATCTTCGTTCGAATTGTTACGGTAAACGCGTGGATGTTCTGTGTACGGGAAGTGTTCGGGAAGTGACGTATGTCTACCGGATGGAAGTGACTTCCGGCTTGGAAAAGTTCGTTCTGGTGATTAAAGGACTTTGCGTAATTCCTCGTGCGAACTGCTTGAGAATTTATTAGGGTGAATAGCTCAAGTTTCCAAGTACTTTTTCAGTGAGATAACAACAGTAATAATTGGGTCCATGAACAGCCTCTTCCGCTGTAGACCATGCAAAGACGGTACGTGTATTAGAGAGTTTGTGTATATAATAGACTTTTTTTTTTGAAATTTCGACTAACTTTAATATCATGATAAACCAAAGCACAGACAGTGGGATGTTTGTGTTTTTTAAAGGGAATATTAAGAATTTAACTTTTTGTTCTCGCACGATCAGCACCAGGCTGACCTCTGACGAAAACTAAAAGATTGGTTACACTTTGGTCCAGTAGAAAGATTCGCTGCTGATAAGAAAATTCTCGATTGTTGGTCGAATTAAAAAAAAAAAAAAAGAAAGATAATCCACATTCCAATGTGAATTTGGACACTTTGAAATTTCATTCGCGTTATTCTCGTCCACATAAAACTATTTTACGACTTGCGTCAACGTTGCTTCGGCTCTGACGATTCTCACGTGCTATACATGTGTACACGCATGTACGTCCGTGTTCGAAATGGCAGTCAGGATCCGTTCGAAAGGAATAAAGTTAAGTCGTTTCCACTCCCGACTACCCGACGACTTAATCTGCGCATGTTGAGATAATGAAGGAAAAACAGAGCGGATAAGAACTTGGCAAAGAATCCCTCCCCGATGTGGGTCATCGATTGACCCCCTCGCCTACGAGTCTTGGGGCTGATGATATCTTTCGGCAGGATTCATCCACTCCTAGAGATTAGGGGATTCAGGCTGAATTTATCATAGCTTCGCCGAAGGGTTTCCTTATCATATTCACAGTCGTCATTCTCGTTATCAATACGTCATATATTTTCACGCTCCAGCAATTCCTATATACTCTACAATGGTATATACACATATATTATGTAAAGGTGAAATTTTTTATAAATTGGCCGATTAGTTTCCCAGTAGGTATTCGCAGTAGTGATGCTACTAGGGGTTGTAGGGGTAGCGATAGTGATAAGGGTGGCAGTGATTGGTCCTGAGAATTATAAAAGGTCAAAAGGTCGACTTGCTGCTGGTGCATCGAATGACAAAAGGATCTTAAAAGCATTAGTACTACGAGTCCTTAAGTGCGATCCGAAGATTCCCGAAGTGCACTCGGAGATGCTCGTGCCTCCCTCGTGCTCGCGTTGCCCCCCCCCCTTGCTTGCAGCTTCCAGAAATCTCTGAATCCCAGGAAGTGATCGATAGCTATCGGAAAACAGGATGGGCCCCGGTGCCTGGCGAAACGTCTTAACATCCCTCTGGGATTGAGTTCTGCTTGAAGTACGGTCGATTCAATTTAAGGTTCATTCGATAAGGGAGGCTGGCCTGGACCAAGTTCTTACTTCCTGCCACCGTCTGATTCGAATTGAGCCACGATTTATTAATTCTACGTAAAGTCTCTTCTCTGAAGATCGAAGGGTGGGTGGGCTGAATTCTTGATTTATAGGGAAAGGGGATGAACAAAAAATATTGGCTTACGATACCCTTACACACGTGTGTAATCATTCCATATGGGCTTGCGTCTTCGCGTGTCATTTGGTCCATTATCTACGGATGAAAGTGTCTATCCCCTCCGGGTTATCTAACCGTGTGCTGGGACGGGGAAATGGAAGAGGGGGTGGGCTTCGAGTGGAAATCGCAGACGGATCCTCGGGAGAGGAAGATGATGGAAATACTCGAGCGAGAGTAGAAAAATCGTGTACGGGGAGGAGGGGGATGATTTTCTGGAGAATCTGAATGCGGTTACATAACAATGAGGCGTCGCGACGTCAGCGCGTCTCTGGGGGATGCTCTCGAACTGCTCAACCATCCCCTTCTCTTCTCTCGATGCTTGCCCATCTCCCCTCTCTCTCTCTCTCTCTCTCTCTCTCTCTCTCGCTGTGTTTCACATTCAAGACACGGGGAAACTACGAAAGCGTTGAACGACACATTGTCTCAGGACTCCTCGGCCGGAGGGAAATAATATTGCAAATTCAGTTTCCCTGAGTGGTAGAAAAAGAGAGAATTTAGATAAAAGATGGAGAGGAGTCGCGCGAAAAAAGAATATATAAGAAATGGGATCGAGAGGAGTTAAAAGAAGTAAAAGAAAAGGATGTTAGGGCCACACGTAAACGAGCTCTGGATTCGTAGCCTCGGGGGAATAATTTTTCAGGACTAAAGAAGAAACCATTCTTGATTCGAGGAAATATTGCTATAGCAGGAAAATTAAAGTTTTAACGAAACAAATTTATCTTCCGTGAAATCTTTTGCTGAAATAATTATGGGAACAAAACAAAATTGTAACTCGAGCAGATTCCAAAGTTATCCTTAACAACGATCTTCGCAATTTTCTTTCGTATTTTACGGGTTTCCTCTTCCGATCTACTCTGGGGTATTCTAATATTCTACTCGAAATTCGCTGCACCGTACAAAAGCCACGTTATGCAAGTTTTGGCAGAGTCCACGCCCACGCGCACCATGCTAATTTCAATGTCCAAACGCTGTTCGCGTAGAGTCTAACTTCAAGGACATTTAATCAAGGACCAAAGTCCTTTCATTTTATTAACTTACTCCGCTTCGATTATTATACGAAATAATTGCATTATGAAAATTGCCAAAGGCTGTCCTTACAATTAGTCTGCATACGTGAGGTGGCTGTGAGAAAATCCAATGGGTAATTATTCAAGATTTTTTTATCAAATACGAATTCTGGATATCTCACGTGTCTCTCTACGAGGGGAGGTGTCTCTTATCTTAATATATCTCACAGGAACATCCATCTTCGGGTTGATCTAATTTCTAACCCTTGCCAAATTTTCTCTCAGGCCAACTCAACGAAAGGGAGAAGACGTGCGGATCTATAGGGAGAATTGAGAAGCAGATAAGAGATGAGCTTCTTGGCTCTAATCAATCTCTGGAATGTTGAGTCTAGGGGAAATTCCCTAGGGAGTCAGGACTGTTTGCTCAAAACACCCCAGGAGAGCCACCCACCCCTTTATACGGCCATTGCCCTGTTTACCTTCGACACTAGGAAGAGCCTTATGTAAACCATAATATCCCTCTCCAAACTATTTCAATAATAGTTTCGAAAACATGAAACGCGAACTACCGGAAGTAGCCATATTAGTTTTCCTTTTTATTCCTTTCCTGCTCTTTGATTTCCGTCGTTGAATTTTCAAAATTGCCAAAACAGCTCTTTCAGCCAGAAGTGCGATTCTAGTTTTTATTCATAAATTTTTTTTTCGTTGGTTCATTTCCGGTTGATTTTTACAAATTTATTGGATTCTTCAATTTAGACTCACTTGATGTCAATATACGGTTTTTTAAGGAATTTCTCATCTTCAAAACATCCCTCGGACGACTCGAGCGAGGGTTACGATTTCACTTTGAGGGTTGCTCGGTTATTTCGGGGATGAAGGCTGCCAAGTTCCTTCATTAATTATTCGACCGCGAATAGAGTTACCTGCCAGTATCGATGAGCTACCGAGACTTCCTCCTCTCTCGGAGTGATCTTTGCTCTCGCGAGATCGGACGACTTCATTTGCCCCTTTGGAAATGCGCGTACAGTAATACCCGTTCTGCTATTCCAGCAAGGGTAAGTTGAACTAGCAAGTGAAGTTGAGCCTGGCGGAAACAGGATGCACCGATGCACTCAGGCAACTCGATAATGCATTTCTGATGCAGCAGAAGAAAAATATTCGACGAAGACTTCAAATTTATTAATTTCGCTGTTGGTCTGAAATACGAAAATGAAAATTTTGAAAATACCTTCATTCTTTTTCGAAGAATCCTATAACTGGAATCTATAATAAATGCTATATTTTCTATACGAAGAATCCAACAAACAAAAAATGTAGTTCAGTTGAAATATGTGTCTTCTCGCAAAAGTGAACCGAGTTTCCGAGAGTTTCTCGAAGTTTCTTTTTTATGCTTTCGGAGGGGTTGGGATTTTTATTTTAGCAAGGGTAGCTGACCCACATTCCACGATATTTATTATCCCACAGGTTAGCTTAGACGCGTCTGAAACGTCACTCGCTGTTTTATTTTTACTTTTTTTTTTTTTTTTTTTTTTTTTTTTTTTTTTTTTTTTTTTTTTTTTTTTTTTTTTTTTTTTTTTTTTTTTTTCCTACAGCAAACCTGTATTTAGGGAATGCAGTTTTCAAGCTCATCTTTAACTCCCACTTTGCATACCCTCTCGTGCGCATTCGCCATTTTGATTTCCTGTTGCGTTTATAAATAACATCCAGAAACCAGATACCTTGAACACGGCGCGGCAAAAGAAAATGCAAATACATTGTTCGCCGGTTGAAAACTGGTCTCGCTGGTCGGCGGTCATAGATATCGGATCCTGAGCGATGCAATTATGCTTCCTGGAATTGCAACGACTTACGAGTCAAAGTTGCAAGCAGATTCAGGAACGTTTCTCGTGACAATTGGCATGGAATAGAAAATTCGAGAAGAGTAAACAATTTTTGAAAGATTTAAAAATAAAACATGACGGATAAAAATTTAACGGGCTCTTGTCACGTCTTAAGGACAGTTTCCATGCACTCGACGTAATCCCGTATTTGCAGAAAAACGACTCCCGGTGCGAATGTCTTATGCAACGGCGACTGGCCCAAGGATGCAATTCCAAGCAATTCGTGCGGTTAACCGTGCGATTTTCTGATTGGACTATCGATCCGTTCCCCGTGAGAATTTTCAAAAAATTCTCGCCGGAAATAATGAAAAAATTTTTTTCATTTTCATATGTAGAAAAATTAAAAAAATTTTTTTCTATACTTTCTCTAAACACAATGGCCAGCAGTGAGCACCCAATTCGCAGATAGTATAGTACCGACGCAAAAACAAACTTTGGCATTGCAAACTTTTGCGAGATATGGATAATCTTGAATATCTCGAATCTCCTCGTATTTTTCGTACAGACTGTACGGCACCTCTGTGACGTTTGCTGCAGGACGATTCGCACGGACGATACGCGTAAGAGCGACCAATAGAATTTCAACGAAGCTCATGACTCGTGCACATTTACGCGACGAGCCTCAAAGTCGTAAGCGATTTATTGTTAAATTCGCAGGATCAAAACTTGAGCACGTTCGACGAATTTAACCGAACACAATAATCATTTCGCCTGCCGGCGAAGCACACTCGAACGCAACGCGAGAAGCCTTAAGCAGGTTACGCCCAGCTGCATAAAGAATGATCGATGACCGTTCGAAGAATTTGGCCTTTCGCGTCAAAGTAACTAGAAATGATCAATCTAAAAGTCCTTAAGGCTGTTGGCCGCGTGCGTTATGCTCGATCGAACATTTTTTTCTTTTCCTTTCCAGTTTGATAAAAATTCAACAACTGCTTCCCCCATTGCAATGTCCTTCAGGCACTTACGAACAATTCGTAATAAAACTCCGCGATTCCAGACGGCGCCGCCTGCCAGCCGCATCCTAATTGCAAGGTTACGGAGGAAATCGGGAAACAACGAGGCGCCTTCGCAACTAGCTACACCTGCTGGAAACCGCGATTGTTCTCTTTGTGCCGTTTCTTCGGGCTGGACGACGAGACTTTCGAAAGACTGTTTCGCCCTTTGAATTTTGCTGCAAACATTTTTTATATTAAAAAAATTTGTTTTTATCTTCGATAGATTAAATTTTGATGGTCTCCCTGTATATTTTCAAAGCTAAATTAATGCTCTACAAATCTTAACTCGTCGCTATACTTTTTACGCAAGTTCGTACATCAAGCTTACGTTCACACAGGCTCTATAGAAATCGTGCGAACCGACGCGTCACATGTGTTCTACATTATATCGATAATTTATGAAATTAAGGGACAAAAAAGAATTCCTTAGAAAAACTCTCGTGAAACTTTACGAGACTGCTTGTCATCTTTTATGGGAAATTTGTTTTTCTAGTCTCGTCATTTTCCCGAGTAACGTGCCCCTTAGCGTTTAGAGGATAAGTGAGGTGGGGGCCGGGGGGAGGGGGATGTGTATCTTTCCTGTGACGCATTTAAAGTACGCTGAGAATAATCCTGGTCATGAATTCAAGACAAGGACGCCTGGCGTCGACTTGGTGACAGCATCGCGATGCCCGGGACGTCTATTAAAATATGGGGTAGTCATTGTGCGCGACCACTGTAGTTACCCCCATGAGTTACGTCATGGGTCGCAAGGTTCAAGGCCCTTTGAAGTCTGATTCCATTAATTACCTCTTACGAACCAATTACGTCTTGATCCAATTAACGACCACCCAAAGGGGTGAAAATCGACTGTTCGGTGAGACGCGAATCCGTCTGTCAATTTGTATTATCAAATTCTGCCGTTTGCCCAATTTTTTTTGTAAAGCAAATTGCACGAGGTAAAATTTCAATTTTTTCTTCTCGTACTCCTGTATCGTTAGTTTCAATAACAACGTAGCTACCAGAGTTCACATATGTAGGCATGCGAATTATCAGGGACCGAAAAGCTACCGTATTGATAGAGAGACTCCATCAGTCGATTGGATTGCTTTTGAATATATGCACTTTGTGTGCGAATATATATGTATGGACGTGTATAGTGTAAAAAAGAGATATATAAAGAGGGAAAATAATGGGAGGCGCAGCAAAGAGAATTCGAATCGACTGTCTGACGTATGAATGACGTGTATGCGGCCTCGTCAAAGATATCTATATAGAGATAAAAATCCAAGGTTAAATTATTGATAAGGTAACGTAGGAAAAATGTGTGCTAGACAGCATACGATTTCCCGTGTTATTTTCAATTACGTCTCGGACACTTTTCACCTGCAGCCGTGTTGAGCCGCGGAACTTTTTACGAATCATTTAGTTCATTCGGTAAATTTAATCAACGGGATTGCTCGCATTAAGAAGTTATAGGCTCGAGCAGCGAATTTGTATAGTCAGGTGTTTTCGTATTAAGATCTCACTGGAGAAATTTGGATAGTGAATTATTCAGCCGCGCGATAAATGTTCGCTAAGAAAAAGTAAATTTTAAGGAAGACGCCAGCGCCTGGAATCCAGTCTGTAATATGAAAAGTAATCTCTTCGTCAATTTATCCGAAGTTTAAAGTCTGGCGCCATTAATTTCCTGGCATCTTCGGGCCAACCGAGGTCTTATCTAGGTCTTGCCCGACAACCCGTTCCAGCGGACTGATAAGTTCTGTTATCCAAAATAATCTCACGCCACATTTACGCAGTAGTTACGTTTGATAATATTAATTATATAAGAAATAGTAACTAATAGAAGCAGTACCCATTTTACATAAAGCTTATTAAAGTATTGTACAAATAATGAATAACAGTTTAACACTCACGTATATAGTTTTGAGTTTACGTGTTGTCCGTGTGGCTACACTGGTTTAACGAAATTCTACAGCTTCTAGCTTTGGTTGAGGTTAAGCACGCGATGCCGCGTCCAGCGAAAGGAGGGGTGACCGGTTTTTCCAACGCCTGACGCGCAGGCGCATCTCTGCCAATGTTTCTTCTTCGTTTCACCCGGGAGCTTTATTTCTCTCTAAAACAAAATCAATTAAATTGATTGTCAGAAATAAAGCACCAAGACTATTATACTCTTACTACCCCTTCAGTTCGCAATTTCGCCGTCGTTTCTGCCAATTGAGAAAAGATGGCAGCGATACGAAAGGGAATAATAAAAACGGTTGTTCCACCTAGCATGACTCTGTAGCATGACTAGTCTAAGACGGCCATACATTTTTTTTCCTATTTTTATACCCAGTATAAACATTTATTTTCGTCAGACGTCCCACAGCCTAGCACACTCTCCGCGTATGACCAGTTTCGAATGCATAATTGGCGCATGAGCGCATCTCCAATGCAGTGGGATGCATTTGATGCATTTACGAACTCGTGAAAGCACGTCAGAGCGTAAGCGCAATACCAGCTGTGGTTTGTGGTTGATGGCTGACGTACTACTGTCACTTTGGCTTAATTACACGTCTACTACTTAATTGTAAATTGTCATGTAATTCGGGTCGACAGGGACGCTCATTCTGTGCGTACTCGAGGACCTCGAGGATAACGTGAAGCACGAATAAGAGGACACATTTTGTTCCATAACTTAAAAAAAAAAGTGAGGGGTTAGCTCTCGCTACTGTTTGCGAATTTCAAGTTAAGAGGTTTTGGCATTCGTATGGAGAGTGTTTACAGCGATAAGCGAGCTAATGTGTTTTGATTGATGGACGCTTACACTCTGGGTGAGAGTCGACTAGTCGAGTATATCGGTAAGTCAGGAATTAGGTAGCGAAATGGCGGCGTGATATCTGGTAGGCAGAAGAGAACAGCAAGCTCGAGAAAAAAATACCAGCCAGTTTTCATCGTAAACGAGACGCAAGCCGTGCACCGAGCAAAGTGTTTCTCATATGTCAGAAGATGGTTGTGACAGCGACTAGACTGTCTTGAAACGTCCGTAGATTCGTAAGTCGGTTTAAATTAGCGAGTCTAGACGCCACGGAAATTCCACGTGGTTCGCGTCATCCCTGGTCGAGCGAACAGTACGTTTACGAGATAACCTCGATCAGAGCCCTTTCAATGGGAAAAAAGGACAGTCTGTAAAAGATAAGAAAACATTTCTTTACCCTTACATTAAGAATCTTAATCATATACTAATAGTTACTAAGCGCAAGTGTGATGCTTGTTGATTAAAATGCTCGTGGCTTATTGATGAGCGTCGCTGAATCATCGTTAATTCTCATTGCCGTCATCCTGCGATCCTCTGCAACGTAAGACTTATTGTGAATCATACTAATGACAGTCTAGCATATACGGAGGACAAGAAAAAAGAAATTGGTATCGTCATTGATATCTTAAGAATTGATGGGAGAGAGAAGGTTATACATTTGAGCGCCCTAGCTATACCCCAATACATAATGTACTGTACACTGTACCACACTATACCGTACTATACTATACTAAACTATACTATACTGCTCTAGTGGAGCAGAGTATAGTTAGTATAGTATATAACTTCGCATGCAATGTTACTGCATACTCTATACTGTTCCCTAGGTATACTGCTGCACGATATAATGTAGTACCGTATCGTACGGTACGTTATAGGCGTGTACCGTCCGCTTCGGAGGTTGGATAGCGTCTAACACTCTAGTGGCTGAAAGTCGAAACACAGCCGCGTGGCGGCGGGCGCGTCGCATGGCCGCCCTCAGTGCTCGCGAGCCTCGCTCGGTGTGTGTTTCGTGGTGTGGCCGTTCCTCGGCCGTTCCTCGTTTGTTTTTCTAATTTCATCGTAATATTCCGTCGCGATTCCGTCCCCGTATTACGCGCCGAGTCTCGCAGTCCTTTTACAGTGCTACGATAGTAACTGGCTCCATCCCGTGAGTCCTGGATAATACTTGAATTTAATATACGGAGTGCGTGCGCGTGTGTTGCCTCTGTGTGTATACGCCGCGCCGGTCCCTACGCCTATATTATTCCTGCCAGCTCAATTTCTCTTCGCATTTTTGTGTGTTTCACGTGAATTCGCATCGCTTTAGGTGCATCGGCAGTGTGTCGTTTATTAAAAATGTGTCCAGGTGTCTCGCGATGTACTCTCTCTTGTAATTTTTATTGACTTCACTAGCAGTGCTTTTCCCATTGTCAACCTCATCTTCGTCGTCGTCTTCGTCGTGAATATATCCACTTGATTCAGCCTGCCGTGTAACCTTTCACTGCCCGAATCATTGTACGTTCGCTACACGAGACATATTTCGAATTTTTAACGTCGAATTTTTCGACTCCTAGTCAACCCTACAGTTTTCCTCTACATATAACAACATGCAAGCAGTCTTGTGAGGTTAGAAATGCTTTGTTTGACGACATTAAAATAAACGAAAAAATAAGCAATACAGATACGTTTTTGCTTCGATAGTAACTCAAACAATTGTACATACGAGAATTATCAAATCTAACGATCGGATCGTGTTAAAGCATGAATCATAGAGCGAAAAAAATAGAAATAAATACTGGCAACATGGCCGTCCTAACTGATTCACGAATTCCTCGTAGTATCCCCGTAACTAGACGTACAATCACGGCGTAGTAAACAGGTTTTCTTCTTTTTTTTTTTTTGCATCTTCTAGTTGCCGTTGATTCGTAGCAGCGTAAACAATCCCAACCGGTAACCTCTCAGCCTGTTTCGTTCGTGAGGTGCATTTACATGGTTTAGTAAAAGGTGTAACGCGTCACGAATCTCAAGAGCGGAATTTTGAAGTTCCTGTAGTTTCCCTTACAACGCTGTCGTTATTCGAAGAGTGACGCTCGCGGAAAAATATTTCTAAAACAACAGCTCTTTAACTATTATTATTACCTAACCTCGCGGTTCCTAAACTTCATAGTTTTCATCGCCGAATTATACCAGACATTACCTAGAGCTTTGTGACGTCACTTTTAGTATCTTCGGTATAATTAATAACGTGTAATTATTTGCGTCTCTAACGTAGATAGAAGCATCACTGACCGTTCGTTTATTTTAATCTTATCGAACAAAAGGAATTCTCGCCTGTAGATACAGACATATGTGTATTCCATAGCACGTTACGATTTGACGTGTATGTATATGTTCGTATCTTCTCCGTGTAGTGTTTCGTAATATTCCAAGAGAGACGGGCAGTGTAACGGAAGATTTTTTTTTATTGCGCAGAAGGAAAAGCCATCGGTTTCAAGTGCGTATATTCCTGTGGAACGTTGTTTGTGCCAATCACATTGCGTTTCCATTGTATAATTATAATACGTAAGAGGAGCAGCTTTAATCGCGGAGACAGAAGAAGGAAAAACAAATATCTGACACGCGTCAGTCTAAACTTCCATCCAACGTAGCAAGTAAAGGCTTGGACCAATGCGAGGAGAAGGAAGAAGAGAAAACACAAAGAATCCGTCTGGAATATAAAAAATATTAAGTCCCTAGCGAGTGCCAAAGAAAATTTTGGATTTAATCTTTACGTCACCACGTGCCATACAAGCGTGCGAAACCTCCTTCCGTTTGGACTATGTTCCACAGTCCGCAAAAAGGTTTTCCACTCCAAGTCGAAGCAGGCTCTTCCTTCCTTCCTTCCCTGGAAGGGAAGCGCGTACAGTGCGGATAGCAAGAAGAGACCAAGAAGATAAGGGAGATAAGGAAATTAAAAAAAAAGGACGAACACAAAGGAGGTGGCCAGACAATCGTATCGATCAAAGGCGGGAATTATGTTCGAATTCAAAAAGCATCCGTAAGGTGTTCCGCCAATTGGAATAAATAAGGACGACAAAGCTTCTATATTGTACAGGAGGATTGTATTTCTCAAAGTGCAATGTCCATACGCGTTAGCGGCGTTTATCTGGTGCCGGCGAGCGGCACCGAGGGCACGGAAAAATGTCCGAACAATCCAACTCGTAATGAGAACAATCATCAAGGAAAGACAGTGACCATAGTGGCTGGACCGCAGCGCAGCAACAGCTTGGATTACTTGAATTTCGAGGAGAAGCGACAGATAATCGCTTCGTCTTTGTCGCTCAGCGACTTCTTGGCCCATGGACCGGCTGCAGCTGCAGCTGCAGCCAAGGAAGTGGCCGCCAGCACTGTCATAGGTGAGTCCTTAGCATTTTCAAAAACAACTGAATCCCGAGATTCGTTTCGCTTAATTCCAAGTAGTACCGATTTCGTCCGCTTCGAAGATGGCGCTGACGGAAATTACTTCGATTCGGGGTCAATGAACTCCGGCAGTCTTGTAAACAAACCAACGTGACATTCCAGCATTCTATAAAGAAGCAGGATGACGCGTATCGAGACTTCCGGAGGAAATATGAAGATTCTCTAACTTTATGTTCTTTTTTTTTAATTCTTCTTTCTCCTCTACTGATTTTCTTTTTCTTTTCTTCTTTCCCATCTAACCGTGTTCCGCGTACTCGCTTAGATCGCGTCTCCCGTTTATCGTTGTTCGCCATTCGAAACCAGCAGCGGTAAGACTGTATATAGAAATCAAGCAGTTCAGGAACACCGATCAATATTTTATTGGGGAATCGTTACTTTCTCTCTTATTCTGTCTAATCGTCCATTTCACTCTTATCTTCCATTATTCGCTTTCCCGGACATTGACGCATCACTGGGTATGACTGGAGAATTCATTTACGTGGGATCGCATGACGAACATGATCCCGTCACACGAGAGTATCAAGTTCTTCGTCGTAACTCCAAGCATCCTATACCATAGGCACAGTGTAATACTCGATAGGTGATCCGTTTCATAATTTTTTTCTTTTTTTTATTAATTTTTTGTTTGCACCAATACTCGTGATTTCTGAACTCCCTGCAGTCTGTCCATTGCATAAAAAAAAATTCTATCAAAAGTTTCTCGTACAAAGTTATCCTAGGGAATTTTTATTTATCCACGTTAACTGACAATGGTACGCTCTTAATATTTATTATAAATCGGTCATACCGGCTCCCTCATATTTCAATCACGGGATATCAAGGTCAATTCCTCGAATGCAAACCGCATCTGCCGTGGCCATTAAAATTCCTTGAAACGTCATGAATTATTATAATTTTTTTTTTTCCCACGCGCCTCGTCATGGCTTTCTAAGTAACCCATATACCGTGTGGCTAATTTTCATGACTAGGGTGAATAATTCGCTAAGCACGGAGGTCAACGTGCACACGCACACGGGGTCGTCGCGTGCGTGTAAAACTACAGCGCGGAAATCATTCATTGAGCAGAGCAGTGAGGCAGCCGAGCAAGCAGAGCAGCAGTCACCGTAGGAATAAGTTACAGTTACGTAACCGAGGAAAACAAATGGCCAAACGGCCTCGTATTCTTTTGTCATTTCTTATCGCCCAATAGAAACGCCATAAGCAACGTAAATAAGATTCTGCATCTGCCGCTCGGCCTAACCGGCCACCGCACTCGTTTCCATTCTCTACCCACTCGGCCACTACGAATCCAGTCACTCTTGACTTACGCCTTTGCTCTCGCGTTAAGAATTGATCTGCCCACCTGGCCCTACGCCACTGAGCTTTATTCGCCATAGACGGAGCAGCTATGCAGATCCATCGATTAAATTCAGCCCATTCACTTCATTGCCCTGCTAATCTATCCTCCCGTAGACAATAGGATGCGCTCGCGAATTCCTCCGTCCCGCTTACTCTCTTCCACCTCGTCTCTCCTTTCTCTTTTCTCGTACGTTATCTCGGGTATCGACGTAGTAACTTCGTTCGCCTGCCCGAAGGTTACTTCTGGCGCGTTGCGTCACTCGCCAAGAAAATGACAATTTCTCCTACTTCCAGGAGAAAACCAGGACAACCGCCACCACCTCCTCCCGTTTATCCCGGCGATCCTTGCGAAACTGCCAAGCAGAGACCCCCCCCCCCCTCCCCCTCTTGGTCCTTTGGGAATCTCTGGTTATCTCGTAACTTCCGTCGCGTTCGAGGAAAAGCGCGAATCAGCGAAATCGGCTTTTGGGATTTTAATGGCCGACGACACAGAAGTCACGCGGCGCTCGGGCGCGTTCGTACTCGGGACGAAGTCGCTGATTCGCGGTCACCCGGTAGATTCGCGCAGCCTGACGCCTCGTCGCGCCGTTTCGGGCACTTCGAACTTCCTTCTTCGTGGCGCAACGTCAAAGATTTCCATCCCTCCCCTCCTACCCCTTTTTCTTCCATCAACCTTCCAGCCACCGGAAGAGAACGCATCTCATGGAAAATTCATCCTCTCATTTCGTGTCTCTCTATGGGTCGGACGGTGGAGGCGTCCAGGGCTTTTTGAAACGGTGCACCGGCGTCCCGACGTCTATTCACCGTGCGAGTTTTTTTTTTTTTTTTTTTTATTTGCAAGGGAAAAAAGAAAGAAACACCTCCGAGCTGTCTCCCTCGTACGAGCGCCATTGGATATTAATTGGATGGGCAGATTTCGGATCGAGATCCGGATTAAATGGGATGGAGATGAGAATCGTATTATGAAATTACGTGAAATTTCGGAGCCGCTTCTGGCCACGTGTCTTCTTTCGGTAATTTGCGGTTCCTCGAGAGAAACCGATAGTCCCGCACCTGGTTCGATAAGGCGACCACGTCGTTCATTGAGAATGCCAGGGCTACGCGTACCTCGTCAAATGATTCGTACGAGGCGGGTCCGCCTCGTAAGTATTCCTGAAGCTGCTTACGGCGGCGTCACTCGTCAATGGATGAGTTTACGAGTCTCTGGCGCGTGCTTCTTCCTTTTTTTTTTTTTTTTTGTCCAATAATTCTTCCGACTTCATTTTCCTTAGCGGCGACTGCCTCCGAAATTTTGGCGCGAAATTACGAAATCCCTTGTCGACGAATCACTCGGTTCTTTGGTATTTCTGCTTGTTGTTCCTCGATGCGGGAAGAAAGGGGGGTGCTCCAGCACCGTTAGTCGGGAATACTTTTTTACACGGTATCTGGTATCGATCGTGCGTCGTGGCAGGACGCCATGTGTTCGTAATTTTCCATAAACCCCATAGCCCGGACACGTGGCTCGAGGTGCATGACGTGGGGGTTAATGGAGATCGTGCTGTCGGCCGCCGAGCAGGTGTCTCCTTGCTGGAACTACGAAGGGGGAGTCAATTTATTTCATCCCTCTTCTATATTTTCCCAAGGGTCGTAAATACCTTTTATGCTCTCTCTCTCTCTCTCTCTCTCAGTTTTATTCTCCCGCCGTCAACTTTGCCGCAGCTACCTCCTTGTCGATCCCACGTGGGAACCTGACGAAAACACAAGCCTCGGTCGTCAGCTTAACCGGCCGGGAATACCGCTCGGGATTTTTGAATTTGCAAAGTGGCGAATTCTGACCCTGGGCTTTTTCGGTACCAACCCATAACAAGAGAATTGCCATAGGGATGTATGTTCTTTCGGGCAACCCGATCCCGTTCGATCGCCACTAGGGATTTTTTTGTAGCTCCAGGTCAAACTTTATTATTCCCCTCCTTCTCGTTGACACGGTTAACCTTATGAAAAAGCACGAAGATTCGGCGTGGCTGACTGCCCTTACCGCCGTGCGCTGGACCACTTGGCAGCTGGAAGCTTTTTGGGATTAATGTATCCCGGAGGCTGGTTTTAAAAAAAAAATGTAAACGAGGTAAAATAAGTAGGACTCGTGTTTTGGCCCGAGCGGGTAGTAAAGGGGTTAATTTGAGTTTTTAACATACCCTGGGCCAAACCCTCGAGCACTTGCCAAATGCATTTTGGATCCGTGCGAATCCCCCTGCGTCCACCCATTGGTTCTCGTTCCGTTGCCTATAATTAGTCCTACTTGAATTAGCAGTCACTGGCCAATGAAACAGTCCGGCGACCAATCAATAATTCCGCTTTCCTGCTTTGGCCACAATTCAGCGGTCGCCGCTTCATTCTCAGGCAACCCGATCAAAACGAAGCCGGGTTTCAGTGGGTTTCAGTGGGTTTCAGTGGGTTTCAGTGGGTCCCCGTGGGTCCCCCTGGCCAACGGCTCTCCGGCACCTGCCGTTGTCCCTACCTATTCCCGTCCCTCTCGCTTCCTGTTTCCCCTCGCACCTGCCTCCCCCCTCGTCCCGCTGATCGCGCATAACTAACTTCCCTGCTTCTCTTGCATGCAAACGAAACTCCTTTCGGAAAGTCGCCGTAGCTTTGGGGTTTTCAGCAAACTGCCGTCTCGTTTGTTCAGGCTCAATTTCCCTGGGCTACCGAGACGAGGTATTGACCTTTCACTGATAACAGTTTTTCTTATCTTGTACTCTTCCCTCAGAATTCACTAATTACCCTGTCAGCGTGTGTTTCACGTTTTAATTATTTTTTTAACCATACGCAGTCCTATCCAGAGAGTCAAGAGCCTTAGAGAGCGTAATGGACCAGCAAGATGTCTTCTCTGATCTTTACTGCACATTTGTGCTCGAAGCCACCGGACGCGCACCACGTTGCCCTGTGGTCCACGAGGCAGCAGGCCTGTAGGCTCGCCGCCGCATTTCGTAAAAGCAAATTCAATTCCAATTATGCCAATAGGTGCCTCTAGACTCTACCTGCCTCTGGCAACCTACAGGGTGTTTCTCGTATAACCACCTCCTTGTACATACATAACAGGGATCCCTTGGAAAACATCCTGTACATTCACAGCACACGTAGCCAAGTGCACGTGGATAGATATGGTCATAGATACATATATACACCTAGCATGGACATATCGTCGATAGTTTCAGGGTAAGTTTTAATTGAAATTCCTGAAGGTTAATGAAGGGTCAGTGGGAGGGGGGGGGGTGACTGATTACAGATCTCACGGAAATTCTTTATCTCTCCGAGCGGCGACGGTGCGATTCCAGTGCAATTCGATAATTACGTTTCTTTCCCCCTAGCCCAACCCACCCTACGCTCGGACACGGCGGCGGGATAAAAAGAAAGGGTTAAAGGACCCTGGAAAACGCCAGGGTGACGGACGGCGAGAAGAAATAAATGGGGGAAACGTGCGAGAGAGGGAAAAAAGGGAATACGAGCGCGAGGAATAATAAGATCGAGGCTCGGGTCGCGTTTTCTCGTGACTTACCACGGGGCGTCCACCTTCCTTGTCGCGGCACCTTAATTATCGTTAGCGTGGCGGGATTAATTAGCCGAGCGGTGACTTTAATCGAGGAGGACAACGGTTTCCCGTGGTTCGGCTACGCCCTTTCCTTGGTGCGTGTCGCGTTTCTTGCGGTGCACGATAATAGGACAAAAAAATACTTTGTTCATTCTCTATTTGTTTTTTCTTTTTTTTTTTTTTGTTATTATGTATTATTTGTTTTTCGTCAAAACGGGAGCACCCCCCTTCACCACTGAATACAGAAGCACGCGTCGGCCCGTTTTTCATTTTTTCACGTGAGATAAATGGTAACTGGACCGTCCCGGTATACGGTTATGCCTCTTAGACGCATAATGGGAAAATCTGTGCGAGGGATGCTGGAGTCAGACAAAGTTTCTCCTGGGTGCGAATTCTCAGGCGTTCGGTCGTTTCCAACTGGTGTTAAATATTTTAGAATTCGATTGACCGTAGAGGCGACAAGTCGCGCGTCATGTAAACGCGACCGCTCGTTTCGGGAACCTCGGAATCTGGAAGAGGCTGCAGGATCCTTATGGATGGGAAGGCGCAGCCTTTCCGTATAGGCGGTAACTGTTAACTACTTTTTTGTCATCCAGCTAATTCCCCGCGATATCCTCCTTAAGGCTGCCTTTCACGTCGCCGACACTCGGGACGATGTCGTGTCCCGCGAGAATTAATAAAATTCAAGGAAACTCAACGGCCATTCTTCCTTTTGTGCCGCTCGACGTGGCCATTGTGGCGAACGCGGTTTAAGGCGCACTCACAACGAACCGTTTTTATGTTATCTCCTCTTTTACTCTTTTCTTAACCCCACGCGTGTCTGGCTCTCGTGCCACCCTTCCTCCCTCGCCCCCCTCGGCCTCACCTGGGGACGCCTGTGTCAGGGACGAACCAAGACGGGAAGGGCGAGGGTGCAGGGTCGGGATGTATTAGCAGCGACTAGGAAGGACCGTCTCGCCGCTGCCAACTGCACAAAGTATGGGGGTAGTAAGGACCCCCAGAACCTGCTCTAAGCCTACCCCAAGATTATCGATCCACCATTGGCGTACCTGCCGGAAAGACGCTTTAAGCCCTTAGAGTCCCGTTAAGTCGCGCTCGCGACTCAGTAGCCATTCTGCTACCAAGTGCGAGGCGGAGCAGAAGAAACGGAATAAGAAGACGAGCCAGAAGTAAGACCGATAACCCAATGTACTCGATACGTAGGATAATCTTTGAGGAAGTGATGCTGGGTCCAGCGTTGGGAGTGGCGCGCGATGAGAAAAGTCGAAAAACTGATCCGTAAGTAATCGACGTTCCGCTACGCTATGATCCTCTTCGTTTTTCCTTTTTTCTTCCACGGCTCTTCTTTACCTCTTTCTGGAAGGCTACGATCGGGCATGATGGGCATCTTGGGCATCTTGGGCATCTGGCGCCTTTCTTCCCAACGGCTGGCAATCGAGCCGTGGAATGTTGGGCGTGTATAATTGGAGGAGCCCCGTCCGTCGAGCCCCACTGCCGTAGCTCGGTGCTTTATCTTTTTTTTTTTTTCATTTCGGCCTTTTCTCAAAATGGTCCAGATACAAAGAGGTCAGTTTCCAAAAGATATCCGCTCTGGACCACCACGTTCGTTATCCGACGTGATTTTGCTTGAAATTTTTTCTTTTTCTTTTTATTATTTTTATTACCTCAAACGCCGCGAAATATTTTCATCTCAACTTTCCATCATTAAAGCCGAGTCTTCATATTTTTCTTCTTCTCTCCGTCACTCCGCTATCTCTCTCTTACCTCCGTCCGTCGTTCGCCGTACCTAAACTACAATTACCTCGATCCTCTTACTCCCATTGGGAAAGTAAAGCCTCGAACGACCTCACAGATTTTATTATCCGTCCACGCTGTACGTAACCTCCATTTCAGAGGCTCGTATTCTTTTCTTTTCCCCGATTTAGTGACAACGAACCGTGACCGTCCCGTGTCCAACCAATGACCCAATAGCAATTGAACCCACGCGTCAATTACACCAATAAGTCCCGTCTAATTATAAACGGTCGGTCAGCCATTCTGGGTTGAACGTTCTCGCTTCTCGCTAACGTAACAGGACCGACTCTTACGGCTGTTGCACGTTCCGAGGAGTCCCTTCCTTTCGAAGGTATATCAGCGATCCAGGTGCCTTCGAGTGCTTAAGAATATATCGTTTACGCATTCTTTACCTCGTTTCTCCGTTTTCTATGTTTTTTTCTCTTTTGGTCAAATTACTTAACGCCATTGCCTTTCTCCTTTCTCCTTTCTCCCGATGGCTCGAGTAGTGTCAGTAAACGGCGGGAATTCCTTCGGTTGTGAACAGCCTTAATGGTGGAATCTGGTCCGAAAGTGAAAAGGTAAAACTGGCATCTCTTTCTACATACGTATGTATATATACAGCCTACGCGTATTTAACATTCTAAACAGTAGAAGGAAAAGTATCTACGCAACAGCCTGCAGTCTCTTTTGTCGACTACTTGTAAACAGGCCCGAAGCTCCTGGTTTGCCAATTAGACATTACGAGAAGCGAACCCCGCGAGCAGGTAGCGATACTTTGTCGCCTGTGAAAATACAATCGCTCGTTGCGAACGTAGCCCAATGCTCCTCTGCCGCGGATATTTTTAGCGAATTCGCGTAAAGTCGAGCGAGCGACAGGGAAGCGCGTCTTCGGAAAAGCCGATTAACGAATGTCCTGCCTCGGTACGTGCGTCCGGCTCGCGTTAACCCGAAAGGCAAAAAAAGAAATATAAAAAAAAAATATCAAAGTCCCTTCAGCCGTTTCGAAGCTGCGAACGAATCGTGACGATCCTGTTACGAGTAACGGTTTCGAGTTTTACGTCCCGTAACGGGTATAAATTTCGGATAGACAGGACACGCGGTCGCCATGGCAATTTTGCTCCTGACTCGAATATTTTCCGGTTTGGAGGAATTTACAAATTTTTTTTTTTTTAACGCCCAAATACGACTCCTACATTTAAAACGATAATAAGAACGACGCTGTGAAGTAAATTTTCTTTCTATCCTTCCGCTTTGTTTCTTTCTCTTCCTTCTCACTTCCTACCGTTAAAAACGAGTTCCCGACCTCAAGTACCTAACCCAACCCACGTTGTCGCAGTTTCAGCTGTTCGGCTCCCAACCCGCGCATAACCGGAAGACACCGTGGCACATTCCAGCTTATTGTTCCGGCATTCGCAGCCGGAAACGGGATTGTGCTGCCCGCCGCCACGGTTATTTAGCCCAGACCGTTCCAGTTCACCATCATCCTCAGCCTCGTCCGGGTCCCAGCGCCGCCTGTTACACCTCCCGTTTACCGCAGTACCCGGTACAGTTTTCTCCTCTGCGCCCAACGACGCGCATGCGCCGAAGACGTCTCTCTTAATCGCTCCCGGGATTCGTTTCTCTTTGCGTAATAAAGTCAAAGCGAATCCGGCCCTCCTCCCGCGAGCATCCGACCTACCCCAATGCAGCCGAGTCTTCACTCGGACGACCGGCTGGCTATTTGGATTTGACGGTAACGGCGATCGCCGCTTTTCCACAGGACGTAACGCGGATGGACGAATTAAATGAGAATGGGAATGTTGCGCCGTGACGTCATCGATTCATAAATAGGCTCGTGCTCGTTTTCCTTGAGACTCTCCGTGCGCTGTTATCGCAAGTGCAGCAAGGGAATGCGAGGACTTGCGCAAGTGCAAGTGCATTCCGCGTTCCCTCTCTCTCTCTCTCATTCATACTACGCGACCACTCGCTAACGGTATCGACGTCTTACTATTGCCAATAGGAAAGCCGAGGACTGTCTCGGGAGGCAATGAAAGAAGTTATGACAGCTAACGAGATAACGACTCTACTCCAAGGGCTTCCTATGCTCTCCGGCGCCTCAAGGCGTTCCCTGTAGAATCGCGTCGCTGCCGACACGCGTTTCTATAGGTGGGCGAAAAGCTCACGGGACTATGGCGCAGTGCACGTCTCTCTCTCTCTCTCTCTCTCGCACACGTGTCGCTTCCGACTAGTGGATACTTGGAAGCTCCTCGAAAGCTCCACTCCTCGGCTGCACGAGCAGCCGGGAGGTTCCTGAAGCTTTCGCCACTCTCGTCATTTACAAAGCTGCCTGCTGTGTGTGCCTGTGTACGAGTCTGTAAGCTTCATTTTCATTGCGCGACAAAGCAAAGCCACGGCAAAGCGCAGCTTCCCAGTCCCTCCTCCTCTTCCTCTTGTTCTGGCTTTACGGTCTCAGAGGAAAAACACGGGAAAAGCTACACACGCGTGCTTCTTTAAAGGGAACAGCCCCAGGCTGCAAAACCTTGACCCCCGCTCCCTGTCTGTTCAGGGTCGGGCCTGCGTGAAGTTAGCCCCCCAACTATGGATTTTCATAAATGTTCTTTCTCACGTCGTGTGCTAAGATTTCCACCCTTTTTACTTTCTTTCGCATCCTCGCAGATTTTGAGCTACAGAAAATTTGGCATCGTTACGAATCGATTTCAAGTCGTTTGCTAAGATTTGCTACGTCCCTATTTTTGTTTGCACTCTGGTACTTTTCTCAGACTCGGACGGGAAAATTTTTTCTTTCAAACTTACGAATCTACAGCTAATTATTTTTGCTTACACAAAATTGAATCTTCTTCACGACGCCACTGTCTTTGAACTAATGCATAATAACCGCGGGTCAGGGTCAGCACTCTAATTGCGAACATCAATCCGATCGCAATCTGGACCAGAATAGAGTCAGAGCAGAGGACCAATCGGAGTCTGGCCCGAGAAGACGAGGTTGGGAGCCTCTTGGTAAATATACAACTCGGCGACTACTGCTATCGCCGCGATTCAGATACGGATTCGATGAATGGGTCTAAGAGGTATCGTTGGTAGTGGCCCTGACGCGACCTGGGTCAACAGAGGCGTGACCTTCCAGGATTAAAACTTTTGCTCTGGCTATAGGCTATAGTGTAAATACACTTAGTTTTATGTAAAGGAGGGATTTATGGTGTCTCGATGGTCTCGCCTTTGCGATTTATCTTGAACTTGAGTATTCGCCAACAAGCTGCTGCTGCTGCTGCATATTAGCGGCAGCCAATGGCCGCGCGCGGCACTCGGACTCGCATGGATGCGCCCAAAGCAATTTCCTGTATCAATAACCCAGCGAGCGCGACCACTGGACGAATCTGTGCTAACCGGGCTAACCGGGTGTCCCGAGTGGAAAGCGACTTGGCCTGTCTTGATTTTATCGATTTAGCCCTGGACCAATCCAATATCCAGAGTATGACCGATAACGAATGACCTGTGCAGGGACGAGTGATTTATCACGGGGATTCTCGTGGCACGGGAGGAGGAGGGTCCGGAGCGGAATGTTTAGAAGGCGGTTTAAAAGTCGATAAATCACTTAAATTCTTCGGTTCGCCGAATTGGCAGCATCACTTTGTTCGACCATTCTCATTTCTTTCTTTCGTTATCCGTAAACATGCTTATCAGCGTTTTCACTTTTTTTTTTTTTTTTTTTCAAAAATATTTAATGCCCCAACGCTTAGCAGGGTCCGCGCGAGCACCGTAGCTCACCGATCATGGGATATGGAAGGTCCGCGCTATTCGGATGCTGTACGTGACCGCGATGGACCCGATAATTATTGGCCTGTTTACGAGGGAGACGTAAGCTACCTGGGATTGGTGCAGGCGCGGTTAACGAGGGAGCTCGTATCGCCGCCATTACCCCAATGGATCCAACCTGCATAGGCACCTTTATTACCATCCAAATGGTTTCCCAGTAAATTTGTTGGATGCGGTGGGATTTCCTTGACGGAGACCAGGAGTTATTGCACAAGGACTATAGGATTATAATATTACTATGACTTCTCGAGGCTTCAAGATCAAACGCACCCGCCCTCGCGCGATGAACCTCAGAGTTGGTAACCATGATCCCCCCCCCCCTCATTCCGGAGGACCATGGATCATGGGAAGAACCAGGGGACGTCCCGCGTTCCGAAGGTACGTGGAACCGGTCTAGCTCGCACGTGAAAGATCCTTGGCAGGATCGCAGGACACGAAGGATCCTACGCGCTTCGACCCACTTCGGTCTCTTGAGCTGTCACGACCAAACTGCTTTCATTCGGTCGCAATGGACTTGCGCAACATCGACTGGCTCCGCCATAGGCAAAGTCCGCACCCACGTGCGTGGACCGGAAGGCTCCTTCTTTCGATACGGATTCCAGGGCAGTTCGCGATTAACTCAAAAATCCCCTTTGGCTTCCGTGCCGATCAGCCGGCTGGACCCGGGTCGTCGGTTTCCCAGAAGCGCGGCGCACCGTCTTGGCCACCTTCCATCGGAAGAGAATAGTCGCGGGACACATCAGCAGGCGACCACGGTCAGCCTCGCCAGAAACTGTTCGGCGATCGATCAACGCGAATTCCTCCGATCTAACGTTCGCCCGTCCGACGTTTGTTCTTGCGCAACCTCCGCCCGCTGGCTCTAACCTCCTTCGTATTCGGTCAAGGTCCCTGCGATTAGATTCCTTCGCTAATTCACAGCCTCTCGGGTCTTCCCTCTCTCTCCTCTCCCTCTCTCTTCCTCGTGGACCCTCCCACCACTCGCTGCTCCAGCGACCACCTGCTCGTCCCACAGTACGTGCCCCTTGCCTGGCTGACTACCTGCCTCACGATCTCTACGCATTTACCTGGGAGGCTGGGTCTGCCTTCGAGTAACGGTGCTTCTAGAGAGTGAAATCGAGAGGAACGCGTACAGTTCGGAGCTCCTCGTAGGAAAGGTCGACCCACCTGGTTATCAACTTGTGAAGACTCAACGGTGAACCCACGCGATGTAGAGTCAAGGAAATTTAGAATTATTTTTTTCCACATTCTCTCTCTCTCTCTCTCTCTCTCTCTCTCTCTCTCTCTCTCTCTCTCGCTACGTTGCTATGTACCTATCCTTCCAACTACCTAACCTTACCCTCTTGGCGAGGTCGTCATCTGTGGAGGCCTGAAGCCGTGCAAGCTCTATTTGTCAACGGGACCATTCAGATCTCATCCAGACGTCTTCGCCAGAGACGAATCCCAAGACTTTCTTGGCGACGCCAGACGTCTTCATAGGAGACACATGTCCCGTGCATGGCGCGTGGCGTCGACTTCAAACTTCTTACCATTTACCGTCACTACCCTTAACCCTAACCCCCCTTACTGATTTCTGTTTATTCTTGGTAACGGGGTCTCTTTCGTTTTGTCCCTTGTATACCTACCCACTGTCTCATATACATATACATATGTATATATATTGGGGGATTAGCCCGGGGTATTTTAAACTCCTGACGTTTATGGGAGACTGCGGGTAGGTTTTTTTTTATCCTTACGTTTCCTGACACAGTGGCCCATTTTTCTTTTTTTCGACTTACCGCTTCTCTCTCTCTCTCTCTCTCTCTCTCTCTCTCGTACAATTTTTAAAATAATTATCGTACGGAGATTCAACGAGCTGGAATTCTGTCCGGCTAGGTTAAGAAAATATTTTTTAACCAACGAGAATTCTCGGAAGAAGCAGAACGCGAAATATTCTCTTAGGAGCCGGCCATTACCGAGATATATTTATAGCTCGACGATAGCTCAAACGCCAAGAATGCTTTAGGGACCACAGTGGAAGTTGCTCCAGATTCTCTGGGATGTTTTGCTAAACAGCTAGAATCGCTTTCGGGCCTCCATTTATATCATAGAGAATTCACATTCCTCTGGTCGCTGACATTTGAAGTACAGAAAATTCCGAACTCCGCGTCCACCTCGTACACTCTGGACCACAGCCTCCGTGCAGTCTCAGCGTAGGAATTAGAATATGCGGAATTGGCACGAGGCTGCCAACCTACCGGGCCCCCCCCCACCCCCCGGACCTTCATTGCGAACTATTCACACCATCCGCATTCCGTTCCTTCCGATACTACTTGACCACGACCTCTTACGCGACCATGACCTACCCCAGTCGTAAATTTGGGTCGTTGCCGATCACCGCCATCGAAAATTCATCGGTACCCAGAATTCTCTCTTTCTCAATGTCAAATCGGCAACCATGTCAAACCTCGTCCAACTTACGACAGATCTTAATTAAAATAATTTAACGATCGGGTATTTGCTATTACATTTTTTTGTTTATTTCCTCCTAATTAAGACAATTTCGATCGCGCAAGAAACTCGCAGAGATTCGTCTCGTGGGAAGCAGATGGGGGAAAAAAAAAGAAATGAAAGTGTTATG
>NW_014333542.1:919900-921393 GCF_000341935.2 Cephus cinctus
AGAGTCTTTCAAGATGGCGAGGCAATGCACGTATCACGTGTTTACTACGTATAAGATATGCAAATATAAAGTGGGCATTGTATAAGGCGAGAGCAGCGAACCTTGGCCTGCTACTTAAACCTAAAGGTACATGCACACAGGACCGTTACGGTATATATACTCGTTATCCGAATACACCTTTGATAGCCGCTTTAATAATTTTAATCTCGTTCGCTCGTCGCTTCGTATTTTTGACTCCGTCAACATGCTCCCGTCTCTTGACTCTCGCTTTGACATTTGTACACGTGAATAAGAGCAAGGGCTGTCAAGGGACGATGCTGATCGATCCACTTTGACTTTCTGTTGCAGGTACGTTGATGCCCAGCGCCCTGAGGACTGGCTCCCTCGGGTCGTCGACTTCCGGTGAGGCTCGCCAGAGCACCTAGTAGAGACTTAGGCACTCGGGAGACTCGGAGGCCGTAGGGAGGGAACCCGCCGGCGGGTTCGAAGGATCTGAGGGTCGCGGTGGTCGGCTGGGCTCGAGGGGGGAGAAGCAGCTTCGTAGGGCCGAAGTGGAGGGGAAACTTAAGATAAGGGAATACTTCCTTCGCCTGATCAATGGGAAATAGTCTACTGATATGTTTTCCATTTTCCTGGTGACGATGGATAAATGCGCGCTTTTTATTTCGTACTTTCATTCTTGATATCTCTCTTGCTTCTTGGAAGTACGTGTATATGAAACCTTCGAGTTCTCTCTGTGCATACTTACGGCTCGGAGACGAGAATTCAATTGTTTTTCAGAAAAGCACTGCGAAAAGATTCCCAGAAGATTTGCCATAATGCCGCTGGAATTTATTTCTCATTCCGATCGCGCGCGACTGTCAAGTCGAGTCGCCAACGTGAAAACGGAGTCGCTCGGACGCACCTATCGAGGGAACGGGAAGACCGAGAAGTATCAGGGGTAGGAGAAGGGAGGGGAGGGATCGGAGAGGAGGGAGGAGAACCGGAAGTCGAAAGTTGAAAAGACAGTTTTTAGCTTTTTCTCCCCGATAACTCGTCTCCTTTGGCAAAGATCCAGCCGTTGACATTCCAATACAATAAAACGTCGAGTCCCTTGAATAAAATAGCAGCGGCCCCTTCACTCGTTTCCCAGGAGCATCCCTTGAAAAATATATAAAAATTTCTCATTGACATTCGACCTCGAGTTCCACAGGGAGCAGCCCTGCCTTTTATCGAGACTTAATTTCCACTGGCCGGGAGCACGAGGGCCCCGTCCGACCCGTTCGGCCAGCGCGTAACAATAATCGCGCTTTGCGAACCCTTCATTGGGAATTGCCTTACATAGAAACGAACGGCATCGCGTTTCCCCGATATACTTGGAAACGCGGCAGAAGGTCTCCTGGCAGCAGCGCTGAGTTTAGAACGTGCGACGTCGACGTCGGACTCTTTGTCGCCGGCGTTGGCGTGCTTCTGACGTACCGTGAGATGGAAGTACACGTGCCGTGTGGTCCACC
>NW_014333542.1:921913-932806 GCF_000341935.2 Cephus cinctus
GGCGTGGGTCGGACCGACCCATCGGCACCGGATCGCTGCTCCGCCGGTCATTGGGTTTTCTTCATCGTTTCAGGGCCGATTTATTAGCGACGGCTAAGTACATTGTCAGGGTGTGTATACTGTGTACGTACGTATGTACAGTCAGCTGCAGGAAAACGGAGGAGGAGATGTCAGGGTCATCCGAGAAAGGGTTGAAGCTCAGGGAGGTTAAATAAATGCCAGCTGTGTAGATATGCCAGGCTGGCTTTTCAATGAAAATGTAAATTTTTCCATTTGCACGTCTTGGCACTGCGCCCCGTTCTTTCCTTTATTTTTATTTTTCTATTTCTTCGTCTCTCCTTCGTTCTCTTAGCCCGTCCCTGTCGTTTCTTCCCTCTCGCCACCATTAACGCTACGAACGTTTCCAACACCTGCTCCTGCAGCTCCTGCAGCTCCTGCAGCTCCTGCAGCCGTTACCTGCGGCAGTTGCGCCTCCTTCTGCTTCGCGCTCGTTTCCGTCACTCCTGAGGGTGCAACAGGACTCCCTTGAATAATGCATAAGACCGGTATCGGTGCCTGGAACAATGTAGATCGGTTTCTGGAACGGCGGGTAGGATCCTTAGGGTTCTTCGGTATCTCGATATTGTTCGGGAATGGCTATCGATTTTTTTTATTTCTATCCGAGGCAGATAAGGATCTCGGTATTAATTTTCGATCCAGGTTGCGTGGTAACGATATGCAATAAAATCTTGATCGGTTGTCGTGCCAGCATCTCGCGGAGATGATCCCGTGTGATCTTAAAAACTTCATCTCTGAATAATGTGTCAGAGTGGGGATAGGAAGATTAAATCGACGCGTAATTCCCAAGTATCGACGCTAAAAGGTCGGCAGGTCGGTGTCGTAATAATAGCAGCAGGCGCGATACTTTATAACCCAGTAGGACGATCATTGATCGCTATTCCTGTGGCGATCGGGGACGCCCGATGCGTCCCGACGCCCCGCGACGCTCTTTTATCTCGACTGGAAGCGCCATTAGAAAAACCGGAAAAAATCTGATCACGGCTCGTAGACCGTCGAGATACCTTGGAAGCACGCGGCCGGCACTACTGGAGTCGTGACGTCGTGACGCCATGACGCCACGACGCCACGACGCCATGACGCAGACCTGCTTGCTTACCGCCTGCAGCCAGTTGTTCCGCGCTATAGTCGCGCTCTGGCCGCTAACGGTGTTTGTCGTATGCGTATGTAGCGTAGTTTATTAAACACGCGGTACAGTCAGTCCTGCCGCAGTCTACATTCCTATCTTCCCGTCAGCCAGTCACCTTTTTCGCTTCTCTATTCGGTTGGCCTGCTTCGTTCACTAGTGTAAAATTTCATCACTGTCTGTACCTCAGCTGTACTACTCGTCCTGTACCGTGGTATGCTACCTGTGCTGTTCCGAATTCTATTAGACGATTAACACTCTGTGGATAATATACTGGATGCTGGATATGGACCGGAGATGAGATTCGCTGATGGCGAAATAAGAAACTGATTTTTTTTTAAATGATACCGCACTCCAATTCATATGGCGCTATACGTTCTAGCGTAACGAACGCAGGAGGTTCGCTCTTAGGTTAACTATGCCTAATGGGCATCGCTCGTGAATGAGTCAGCCATTGCTCGGGTCCATCACAAGGCTTGGCTTGTTTGTTTCAAGTGGAGTGGTACGAGCTCTTCTTCCTTTTTTACCTTATCACTCCGATAAGGTATTATAGAAACAGGTACTGGAATCCTGCGGTGCATGGGAATTTACTCTAGGATGCTGCGACGTCATACTGAAAGTTAGCGCGAATACAGTATGAGACTCGGATAGTACGTTAAACACACTGCTGGCGGCGCCACCGCTTGACACATTTTCCCATAACACATTGCAGGATTAGAATATACCTGCTTCTACAGTACCTTACATTCTGGGGCACACGTGTGGGTGCGGAGCGCTGATAAGAGACGAAGTAACGAGGGATTCCTTTTCGGAGGCTTTGTGTACATTTCGTACAAAGATTTTTATCTTGGGATTTATTGTAGAAATCTTCCGAGAGATCCCAGATCCCAGCCAGACTTGCCTCTCACTTATTAGATCCAAACTAATTACAGGAAGTCCGATCTAGTTCTGCGCTGCAATATCCTCCTTGGCGAACGCGTCTAAGTTTCTGGTGTGTGTATTATATATATATATAGGGTGTAGCTCGGATATTGTACTTGAGTAAACCAGGAAGCTACCCCTCTCGTTTATGAGGCATCTAATGGAGAATTTCGATCCTATGACGTAAGGGTGAGTCGCTTGTCTCTTGGATCATTTTCATCCTTCACGGAAACTGATTTCTATCGAGGTTCCCTATTGGTTGGAGCTACCAAAAATTTCCTTCCTCTCTCTTTCTCTGATCTTGATCTCGTTGCGTCTCTCTCTCTCTCTCTCTCTCTCTCTCTCTACCTTCCTTTTTTGCGCATTATGCAATTCTTGCTACAGGGCCGCGCGTACCAGACGGCGGGACTCCCGTCCAAGGAATTCAGGCCAAGTCCGCAACTCGCGAATTTCCGGTCCATTGACTGGAAATCGTCCGGCGCCTGTCATTCAGATTATTTTAATAAATTTTCATAAACCTTGTAATTTCACCGAATTCGAAGAGAAGAGATAGCTTCGCACTTCTCGATTCATTTCCCACGTTAAACCATCGAATCCGACTGCAGTCCGAGTCACGATAACCAATTTCCTCTGATTTCCGAGGATCGACGAAACGTTTTTCGCAATTTCCTCAGACAAGGTGCTCCCGGCCATCCCTCCCTTCTCTTTTCTTCTTACTCTACCAGACTCCTCACGGCTCTCGCGCCCCTCTGGCAAACTACCCCAACCATGATGGACAAGTCGCCGCAGTCAAATTACATTTAGCAGTCTCCCCTCCCGCGATTAGACCCTTGTAACGAGCTGATCTTGGATAGATAGCAGCTGTCCACAAGAGCGGACCAGAAATTGGCTTTCATCCTCCGGTAATTTTAAACCCCGTTGAGGGGGGGGGGACGACTTTTCACCCCCCGACCAATTTATCCAATCGCTTCGGTTCGGTCCAGCAATTTCCACGGGGATTCTTATTCGCGTCGACGTGGCTGATTAAATAACATCAGCGTCACAAATCGCGGGCATCTCCGTCTTGCCGCCCTTGCGAGCCAGACGGACGGACGGACGGACGGACGGGCGGACAGGCGGATGGACATAGAGACGTCAGGCAGACAGACAGTCTCGGAGGCCAGTTTGGTCCTCGACAGGTTGACAACCAGCGGCTGGATAATTGGAGACGGAAAACAAAGTGGTGTCGCCATAGCAACCCCCCAGCATCCCTTAGGAAGGAGCAACCCTCCCTTGGTGGGCGTCGCCACACCACCCTTCCGCCCTTCCACCCTTCAACTGGCGCAGCAACGTTGCTTCCTTTTTCTATACCACCTTCACCCTCTCTCTCTCTCTCTCTCTCTCTCTCTCTCTCTCTCTCTCTCTCTCTAACCCTCGATCCTTCGATCTTTCGATCTTTCCTACCATCGAACCAATCGTTCAGCACTTCCGCCCAGCGCTCTTTTGCTTCCGTTTTTATTTCCACCGCAGATTCTTTCACTCGCCCTTTCATCCCCTTTCCCCCCCCTCTCTCTCTCTCTCTCTCTCTCTCTCTCCATTCGTATCGATTTTCACGCGATTGATCTTCCCGCTATATCGATCAGTCAATCAATAAATCATATTAAACCAGCTAATACCCGAGTCAGACGTTTATCTGATAATAGGATATATCAATGGATAGTTATGCACGAGCTTGTTGCGTGTCTCTGAATGACTTTGCTGGGGGGGGGAGTCCTGCAAACATTGATTCATGGTCAACCCCCCCCCCCACATATGCAGCTGATCCTGATAAAATGACCTTGTTGAGAAATACATTTATGCTGACGAATATTGCACCATAGTGCAATGATCGGTGCGATGACCGCGAATGCGGTAGCCCAATAAACTTATGAAAATGCTTAGTCTGTAAATTGTCAAGCAATGTTGTATTATAAAAAGACTGCCTTGTGAGAATCACGCAGTCGTCGGGATGTAGTTGTCTGTACTGAGTCTTATAATAAATTCATTTATAAAGATCACCCTTTTTATTAACATGGTAGCAGAGCGGATGGTTTCTGAAAAACGGTTAATAAAGTGAAATAAAATTAGTAAACATACAGGAAAGTTTATTAATTAAAAACAAGTGCTGGATACTCTGAATTTAAAAGTGTGTGAAATGAAGTTAGTGATTAAATAAAAGTCAATAGAAAAACTCAATATTAAGCATGCAGGAAAGCTTACTATGAGTATTCAAGAAAAATATTCGTACCTAAATGATAAAAATACAGCGTGGGTGCATTCGACTACAAAAGAAGATTTAATTGACTTTTTAAGAAATTTTGAAGCTCCGTATATATTAAATCTGTTATCAATTGATGAATTAAGAAAGTACCTATTACCGTAACAAGTATATATTGTCATCAGACAATAGGATCGTTGGTAGCCTGATGACATTTGCGAGATACAGCTAACCGGGCCTGTAGCTCTTAGTGCCAGCATCCGGAATAACCGCGCTACAGATTTCGAAAGAATGGACCAGTGCGGGACGAGGTCCTCTCGGGGATTCTTAAAAGAGGAATAAGCGCGCGACAAGCATGCACCGATGCACCGATGCACCCCATTGGGCGCAGCTTTGTGTCTACTAAATTGCATAGGTACCCCGTGGCGGGAGCACGGCTCTCCAGCTTCCAGTACTCTGGTCCAGAGCATGGTGCGCGGTGCACTCTCGCCATGTAATTCCGAGGCCATTGTGCCTGGTCCAATTGGAAAGGGAACGGGAGGAAATGCAGGAGCGGCAGGAAGAAAGACTTGCCAGGGGGCAAATCAGGCCCCGAGGACGAAGGTCCTTTGAGCGACGTGTCTTTCTTGAATAGGTCTGACGTAATGGCGGATGTCCTTTGTAGGATTCGGATTGGTCCTGGTTCGTGCTCCTCCTGCGACCCTTGCCTCCGAAGAGCTCTCAAGTGGCGCATCGAAGAGGTCAGCGACTTAGCTAGAGATTTTATTACGTTCCGTATACATCGGTCTGCCTTGGTGCCGGGAGATCTTAACGTTGGAAGTTACGAAATTTTGAACGGGCCTGTAGTCGCAGTTTTCGTTCTGTCTGTGCAACCTCGTGGTTTGTCCGTGGGAATTCTTGATATTCGATAGCTCAAGGGAGGCTTTCGACATCCTGAACCCAAGTGGCCCTGAGCAGCACTTAAGGCTCGTAATGACGTTTCCGCCTGGAGGGTCTTCGGCCTGAATCCCGCACTGCCCTACGACACATTATCCGGCATTGTTTCCTCCCCAAGTTCCCAGGGAATTGCCCGTTTCGCCCGTTTCGCCCGTTTCCCCAAGCAAGATGTACTTTGGCCTGGGATATCGGTGCGTTGCTACTTCGCGATTGCCTCCTTGTAGGACGTGCAACTATTTCGGACTTGCTGCTTTCGCTCTTTAGGATTAGCCGGTTTGTGCGAAATGCCCTGTCATAGTTTCAGGGGATTTTGGCACGTATTGGCAAATCTGCGTTTATGGTGGTTTTAGGCGAACACGGGACTCTGTGGTTTTGCTGGTAGTCAGGAATTTCGGGAACTTTAGGATAGTTTGAGCGGGGGGGTGTTGAAGTGCGGCGGGGGTGGCGCGTGGGGTTGATAATCGATGAGCGTCGGTACGAGGGATGGTAATGTAGGAAACTGCCAAAGTTCTTTGAATTTCATTCCAACCGTGGGAAAATCCTTGGGAATTTTATCTTTCGTTGATAATTTTCGTTTTTCTTTTAATTTAGGTTTTTCGAACGTTTACCGAGCAACATTGAATATTAATAGACGTTATTTTTTTTTTGTTTCAGCCAAAAAACAAAATGGCGCAGCACTACGAACAAATAGTCTGGGCTCCGGAGCGCGGACTCCGCCTCTCGAAAGGAAAAGCAAATTCTCAGCCCTCGGTAGACTATTTAAGCCTTGGAAATGGAAGCGGAAAAAGAAATCGGACAAATTTGAAGCCGCGTCGAGATGTGAGTTTTATATTAAAAAAAAAAAAAAAAAAAAAAAAAAAAAATTTTTTAAAAAAAAAAAAAAAATTCCTCCTGTCACATTAAAGTTTAACGGTTTCGCGCGGTCTCTGCGTCTCCTTCCTTCTTTACTATTATCGCTCTCTCTCTCTTTCTCTCTCATTCTTTTTTTTTTTTTTCATTAAACAGGACAATATCGCGATTCGGATCGCGCATCGATTTCACAAGTCCCTAACCAAATTAACCCGTAATGGCGCAATATTAATCGTTCGACATAATTGCAGCATTGGAGAGGAAAATTTCGGTTCGAGCGAATCGAGACGAATTGGTACAGAAGGGAATCCTCCTGCCGGAAAGCCCGACGTCACCGATACCGGAAAATGGTGAGTACATTTTCTTTATTTTCTTATTTTTTCACACGCACCCGCCAATCGGGAAACTGAATTCGATGTGAATTGACATTTTTTCAAACTTTTTTTCCCTTCCGCGTATCTTCGGGCCCTGCCCTTTTCGGCGGGTTCTCGCTACTTCCGGTCTGGTCCCTCCACCGGAAACGTGGAGCGGAATCGAGAGGAATGAAACCAGACAGTCATGGAGCGAATGCTCGTGCTACTGTAACTGCGTCGAGGTTTATTATTAGCATCAAACGCTGGGGAGCAAAGTACTTGATTTCCGCAAAGGGTCCAATTTACCATCTACATCGTCTATTGCGAATAATCCAAAATTTTACAAAAAATGCCTATTTCCGTCTTTACCTCGGAACTCTATCTTCTTTTATCTACTAAAAATCTGTTTGACTAGTGAGAATGCCTAGAGTTATCTACGGAGCAGATTTGACAGTGCTCTTGCGCCACTCACGTAGATCCCTGTTTTACCGACCGATCCTCTTTAAAATGTAGTTTCTGTCTTTTCCCACGGGTGGAGCTACTTGCCAGTCACATTGCGAAAGGTCGAGAGCTCCTTAAGGTTAGCCAAGGGAACCTTTCGAAAGGTCTCCTTTCAATTTGTTAATGATCAATAGCAAAGGTTCACGTCTAAGCAATTTTTCTTATTGAATAAACGAGTGAGGTCCTTCACTCGTTCATAAAATATTAACTTAAGGGTGGTTACCCTAAAAACTGTATTTAAAAGCGGAAGTTCATTTCCACCATATTATATTATTGATCCTTGGTAGTTCTATCCAGGTATAAGTGCCACAGCACAGTTCACGGAGCATTAGCCTCTTACGGGCGAATGTAAGAAGCGGCGTTCCGACGCCGGGCGTCGGTGGTGCCTCGCTCGACATTCTTATCCAATAACAAAGTCTCTTGACAAGACCTGGAAGATCCTCTCGTTATCAAGAACTTCATTTAATTTACCATCGGGGAATAATTACATTAAGTAGAATCTGCCATAAGTACACGGCCTCTTTGCAAGCGCAGGGGGTGGCCTTCACTGAGACTCCGCGAACTTTCCAGAATTTTCCACTTTTCCTTCGAGAACGTCCAGCTCCTTCCCCTCCTTCCCCTCCCCTGTCCTCTATCAGATCCGATCGATTTAACAAGTTTCGCGACGGCGAGACACGCGATTCCTTTCCGTAAGTTGTGCGGAAAATGGCCGGGATCAAGAATTCAAGAGTTTGGGGGTTGAATGATATCAATTTCCACGTGGCATTTTTCGCAACCCTTGAATATCGTGGCTATGCGCAATTCACGACACCCTTCCATCACCCCCAGTGCAGGAGCGAGTGGGGAGGTGGGCTGAACTCAAAAAGAAACAATTGACAAAAAAAACCATAAATTCCCCTGGCAGTCCACGTCGCGTTAGGATCATATATATATATATTTTTTTTTTTTCGCAAGAAGTATAAATTTTGCATTTACCAGGGGCGTAGGACCCCCGACGTTATTACATGCGCCCGACGTACCACTTACGTACCAGCAAGGGTACGAGTCGAACCACGAGAGTCGAAAGAAGGTTAATGCGCTTGGAAAATGTTCAGCCGAGTGCACCCTCGAGTGAATTCGCCCTAGGGACTTTAAAAAGTTAAAAAGATTTAGCAGCTGCGAAAATTTCATCCCTCCCCGTCCACCTCGATCCCGATCTAACCCCATCCTCCTACGTATATATTTACCTCTTTCTCCCATTTTTTCTTTTATTTCTCGTCCTCTCCGTAGGTCCTGCCGGCGACGTCATCCAGCGACCCCCGACGCCTCAGCAGCCCCCGCATCATCATCAGCATCAGCAGCAACAGCAGCAGCAACAAATTTCTAGTGGCGGGGGTGGAAACACCCCCGCAGCAACTCCCACGTCCGTCAACCCTGGACAACAATCGCAACAGTCCCAGCCACCCCAATCGGCCACCCCCACACCCACCGGTGCCAACCCTCATTCGGCCAGTGGACCTCCGTCCTCACAACCTTCGGCGCACCCCTCGCCCCTCTACCCCGGCATGCCATCGGCCAATCAGCACAACACCACGCAAGGTAAGATTACGAAAATTCATCGATTCCTAGTTCTTTTTTTTAATTTTTCTTTCTTTCTTTTTTTTTTTCTTTTCCCTCCTCTCACAAGACAATTTTCCATGGGCGTAGGCGCAACCTCTAGAGCAACCCGCGCACCCGGTACTCCGGTACTCCAGTACTCGTTCTGATTAACCCGTGAAATTACGACAGCCAGATAAACCCCGCAGAATGTTTCGCGTGTTACGGGCGCAGCGTGGAAGTGTCTCTCGCGCTCCGGAAAGACTTTTACGACGTAAAGGCTAATCGTGGGACACGAACATTCCCCAAAATGCTCGGACGTGAAACGTAGCCACGTAGAAACGTAGCTATCTTATCGGCAGACCGAGGGCCATACGAAAAGGCAAAATATGCCGTAGCGACTGTACAGGCTCGTCCAGCCGAAGCGTCTCGACGATTACATTTGACAGCTGTCAAACGCTCGATTTCACCATTGGATACGAGAGGATCGTTTCGTTCTGTATATTTGGTCTTGGAAAAAAAAAAAAGTAATGCCAACATACGACAAGGAAAAAATAATCGCGTGATACTTCTCACTATCTAGCCAGCACGTTTCAGCTGAACGACCCTGTACCGTTATGACGACCCCGAAAAAAAACCTCCACTGCCAATTAAGGGAAGTGACGCTTTTCCACTGTGGCTACTAGTAAGCCCCTAAGTGCATTTTGACATTGTGACGTAATTTCCTACCTAATTCATCCCCCTCTGGATAATACCACCCTTCCCGTCTGGCTACTCAGGGATGGCAACGCGACGTCACTCGCCCCTAAGAGTCAATCGTTTCCACCTCTTGTATATGGACAAGGTGTATCGAGCACTCATCGTCAGGCAGTCAGGCAGTCAGGCAGTCAGGCATTTCTGACGGACAAATTGCTGGCAGCTCTGGCATTACCTCTCCGTGTCTGAAAGCGGCGTTACGCCAGACAAGGTTATCGGGTTTCTTCGCTGGTTAAACCGAAGCCTTATAACCTCTTACTTATCCGGCTGGGTAATGCAATATTACCAACCCCCCTCTGGTATCCCTAGTGGAAATCCGCCCTTAGAGTTAACGCCGCCCATACGTAGGGCCTAGAGACGTTCTCGAGTATATTTAGAATTCCGGCAGGTCGAACGGACGAATTAAAATGTATATCCAGGTCAAAGGTCGTCGGACCAGTAGCGTTACTCAGTCCCCGATCTCTGTACCGGTATACTGGGAATCCGGTAAATCCCTTTAATTGTGACTTATGGGGGATTACTCCAGACTCTTTGAATCCCTGGGCTCCTTGAGGGACCCTACGTCATCGTGGGAGTCTGGTTGATAATATATCTCTGATATCCCCGATGAGTAATGGACTCGGTAAAGGACTTTTTCGGATAGTCGGGAAAGTTCGGCCGGATGCTGGAGCTAGGCTAGCTAGGCTCTTCCTTGGACGAGGCAGAAGAAGGAAGTCGATGCTGCTCCGAGCATAGATGCCCAACGGGTCGGCTGGGAGGTAAACTCTGGTTTTCATAGTCGGGGGTCGCTCGGTGACGTATAGGGACTTCTCAGTCAGAGAGAGGGGCAGAGGGGGCGGTGGGTGGCTATCAACTCCCCATGCACTATGGACGTCCCTAAAAGCACTGTGAGCTTCCACTGTCTCGCTGTCTCGTACCTGCTCGGTACTCGCGAGAAACAGCGCGAAGTCGATCGATAGAAACGAACAAGGAGACGGAGAGCCTAGAGGCCCGGCAGACTTCCGTTTTCACCTCTCCTCAATGTACCCGCTAGAAAATCAAATGCGCTTCCCTGCTAACCGGAGAGAAATGGGCTTCAAAAGTTCGGACTGGGTTCATTCGGTCGATTGGTCCGAAAATCTGAGCTTGCATAGCGGTACGGAGAAAGAGAGACGGAGATAAGGGACTTGAATGGGATTACGTGAAAAGATGTATTTTTTTTTTAAATTCACAAGTAAGGGTTAGGTCGATAAAAATGGGTTTCCTTCGTACGATTATCAAAAGAGTTAAGGGTCGTAATTGACGTTCCCACTCACTCTTTCCCAGTGTTATTTTCTATCGGGTGTCTCACAAACCACTGCCCCGTGCGAAGGCCTACGTATTTTTGAGCCCTCGCGGCTCTAGAAGCTCCGGTGCTCCTGGTCGCTGCGGACGGTTGGTCGATATTGACGCAACGCAGGGAAACCTTATATACCGCTGACCGAAATTCTCGCAATAGGCGGAGGCTACGCAGTACGTCTGTCTAGGGGATGTAGTACGTATTCCATTTCGCGAGAATTCTCCCTGCAGTCTGTGGGGGGGGGGGGGGGGCCCCCCCCCCGCTT
>NW_014333542.1:932872-935336 GCF_000341935.2 Cephus cinctus
GGGGGGGGGGGGGGGCGGCACCCCCACCACTTTGATGTGTCAGAATATGCAGGACTATACGGGAAATATGGAGAACAACAGAACGAGACTATTCCGGGGATTCGCGGTGCATTGTTCGTCCTTTCTTTTATTTTACCTGGAAACAGAAAAAAGAAAACAATTTTTTACCGAGCAATATTCTTGCTTGATATTATTCCTAGACGTTGCTGGCTGGATAAGCGTTACTTATATGTATACACGTGAGACGTGGTCAATCCTCTTGACTCCTAGTGAAATACTAGGGAATTTCTATCGAGAATCGTACCTGGTACGTTAATGGGAATTCCCTATTGGGATGGAGTAGGTATTTCCACTAGAGATATTAAAGGGAATCCTCGTTGGCCAAGATCTGAGCCAAAAGCCACCGGCTCTATTTCCGGGTTCAATTATGAGCGTCCTTTGGCGTCGGGATGCTCGAATTAAAGAGAGTACTCGTAATTCCTCACTGGCCTGATGATTCTTCTATAAAGTTATTCACTTGGAATTGATTTAAGACTTTCTTCCGGATTTTTTTCTCCTATTGCTTCACGACATTGGACTTCCTTCTGTACCGGATGCATCTTTGGAAAAGTATTCCCAACGGACTCTGTGCTTGCCATGGGCCATCAGTCAGAAGGATATACCAAGAAATTTATGGGGAATCAATAATCAATATCGACGCACCTGCTCGTATACAAACCTTAGTCCGTGGTCCTCAGAATCCCAGCTATCACGACAGACCTTAAATTTTACGATTTTACCTTCGTGTAAGTAAGCCTCGAAGTTCCTTTAAGAATTTTATTTGCTTTAAAGAATTTTCAACTTTTCACCCTGAACCAACAAATCCCATAAGACCCTGTTAGGTCTTAGGTGCAGGTGTAAAACCTTTGTTTTGTTGAGACTGGTGTGAAATTGCAACTGGCACCAAAGGGGGCTGCCTTACTCGCAAGAGGGTTCACCTCGAGCCTCCCTGTAACCTGACCCTTTCCATTAACCTAATGCATCGCATGGGGAAGTCTAAAGCCGCTGCGGTTTCTCCGTCTGGTCAGTCCGCTCGAGTCTAAACAGTCTGAACAATCTGGGCATCCCTCGGACAGGGCTGGGATTACTTGAGCGCCTTATGTTCCTACCCTTGCTGCTACAGTGCTACCCTTGTGTATCTTACGTTACTGCCTAGACAAACCGTCATTGATTTTCTTTTTCCCCATCTTAAAATCCACCCTCATGAATTATTCGCTGGCCAGCCACGAGCCGTGTGCCAACCCCCATGGCACGAAGGGGTTGTAAGGAAACTAAAAAACGGTTCGTTGGCTTCAAGATGTGAGTTCGTCGGTAAAAACAACTTTTTTACAAGGTACATATTCTTATGTAATAAATACTTCTTTTTTTATGACTTCATCACAAAATTCAGTGATCCCTCGATACGCAGCCAATTGACCCTTCCGCTATAATTTTTCGATCGTAAAGACGGAAGCGTCAAGGAGTTTCGCGAGATAAAGGAAAGTTCGGTGTTTTCGTCTAGCGAATTCTGTCGTTAGGGAAGTTTTATCGTTTCAACTTTTTACAATGAAAATCTCAAGGGTAGCTATCGCCGAGCATCGCGATAAGGGACGGAAGCCACCAGGTGTTTCCGGGGATCTGGAAAATAATGCCTCTCGCGAGATGCATATAAACCCCGAATCCAAGAATAAAATTATAACGCCAATCGCGAGATCTGAATGGATAAGTGTTGTGACGTGATTTTTCGAATCACGGTGTCCCAAGGCGGCTCCGGTTACCGATACAGATAACGTTCTCGATTTCTGGTTCCCTTCGGGTCGCCAGCCTGCTCAGAAGCTACGCTCTCGGGTTCATTCGTATAGTTATGTCAAGGCTCTCGTAAGATTTCGTTATGGTTTAGTTGAGGTCGAGGTGCTCGAATCTGCCGTGGGGAGATAGTCTCGACGCACCGAGTTACCCGGCAGAGGAGACGACCCGACGGAGACGTCTCCACGGACCGGCAGAAGCCCGGGTGAAACACCGGCGCCCCGCTGGAGATGGGCAAAGGGCTGCAGAGCGGGCGGAGATAGTTGTGATACGGTTAAGGGCAGGGGAGGAACCTCCTGCCCGAGTTAAGGATGTGGTGCCCAGCTGTCGCCCGATGTCCTGGGGAAGCGGCCGCGTGGAGGATCTCCAAAAGTTACGTACCGATTCGTTAAGAAATGCTCTCGATTTGGTTTAAAGGGACGACTGGAAGGAGATAGAAGGGTTATTGGTTATAAGGCTCTCGACCAATCAGATGATCAGAATTATTAGTTATCGAATTTGGATATTTTGTCAAAGCAGTCTGTCCCGGGGCACCGACCGAGGTGTCACGAGGGACATCGCGCTCCCGTGCTATCTGTTGATAGTTTTTCTTGCCGTGTTTCGCTACGGTATAGCAAGTTCTCGACTCGTACAGTTCTCG
>NW_014333542.1:936049-937560 GCF_000341935.2 Cephus cinctus
TCGCTCTCTGTCTCTCGCACTATTTGCCGGACTCTTACTCCGACCCTCTCTGCCTCAAACCTAGCAGCCTGAGCGGCCGTGTATTTCCGTAACCATCCGCTCCCGTTCGTGTATCCAGTCGCGTTTGCTGATTTTACGCGACCCCAAACATCAGCACCTACGGTTGCGTTTCTCGATTTTACGCGTCCCCAAAAATCGACAGGATCCGTTACGCTATCGCCTCGTCTGATAGGTTCCGTCAGAGCTCTCATTCTTGGTGGAGTTGGGCCTGTTCCACTCAAACTCCCACTTTATACCGGCTCGTCAGTTCCCGGTGAAAAAAGAATTGGCTGGCGCCAGCCTGGCTTGCGGATGCACGAACGACGGGGGGACGGCCGAAGGTAACGTAGGTTGGTTCTCGAAGGTAGTTCGTTTTCGTATGTTTTGCTATCGGTGTCGGGTCAAGGAAAATCTCCCAAAAAACACTTACGTGTAAAAAACTACGCCAAGTACACCGGTGTCGGGTCAAGGAAAAGAATTACGTTAGTGTCCAAGTGGAAACTCGACAGTGGTAAAATTTGGCGGCCGTGACTTGAGCGACGACGCAAGGGGGGAATTGGAGGAGGGACGCTTTGAGTCCCGCGACGTCAAGGGTTTAATGCTGCACTTACGCGCCGCAAATTGGAAATCGATGTCGCGACGGAGGAGCCGGCCAGCCCAAGAAATACGGTTTTTGCTCGAAGCTAAGGATTTTTCTTGGGCTTCTAAGTAAGGTTTTCTCGAAGGTCAAAAAGAACTTCGATTCTCTGGGAACGCCTTTTTACCTATTTCCACCAATTTTTTCTTTATTCTTCCGACTACGATACGACAGTGCGAGCTTTTCTTCTTAAAGCTCCTTAGACAAGCTGCTCGAGCCATGCTGCCCTAACTGAGGGATCTCGAGGAGTTTAGGGCAGTTTCGAAATAGGAAGGCAGCCTGCGCCAATAGCCAGGGTGGTTCGTTACTTTATACCTGAAATCCTCAGGGCCCCGCGGCCAGTGCGGTAACTAGGTAACCGGTAACCAGGTGCGGCAGGTCAATACGTCCGAGGAGCAAAGAGAGTGGAGGTGGTAAAATATATTGTTTGAAAATTCAAATTTCCCGCCTTCCACCGACTGAAAGAAACTTAGAGCGGGGGGATGAGGCTGTCGTGGTTGGAGGTCGCTTAATTGCAGTCGTGCTAATTGAAAGTTTAATGGGACCCTCCTGGATTCGGATGGCCAGGAGAAGTACGAGGAGCCAACCGTAAGCAAACGAGAGAGAAAGAGCGAGGCGAAATACGAGAGAGAAATAGAGAGAGAAATAGTGCGTCGAATAATTCTTAACGTTAAACATCCCCGCTGAACTCTTAATTATCCATCGTGCAATGTAACGAGGGTGGCAGCGACCCTTGACCTCGATAGTATATAGTGCAGGAGGAGTGCGCGTATGTGCATCCATGTAGGGTATGCAGGTGCAAGCTCACTGAGATAGACCCACCTTACCCCCTGCA
>NW_014333542.1:937662-937844 GCF_000341935.2 Cephus cinctus
CCCACCCTTCCATATCATCCCCTTGTCGAGGGTTGGCAAGAATATAGGGATAAAAAATAAATAAGGGATGCCCCCCCCTCCTCCGTAAGGGGGTGGTGCGAAACGCGCCCCAATTTCCGTGAAGGGAATCGTAACCTTCGAGGGGGTTGCGATCGGTCAGCCACCCCCTTGCGTACAGAGGA
>NW_014333542.1:938013-938222 GCF_000341935.2 Cephus cinctus
TTGTAACTTCCAGGGTGGTCCGGGGGGTGTTGGGCACGTAGCGCCCAGATAGCTCTCTGCGTGGATAGACGCAGGCGGCAGGAGATAGGGACGAACAGTGAGAGGGTGGAGAAGGGGTGGCGCGCGTCGCTCGCTCAAGGGTGCTTTCGATATATCTATATCTATGAATACGTAGTTTGTATCGGACAGGGTCGGTAGGAACCTCCTGG
>NW_014333542.1:938379-942836 GCF_000341935.2 Cephus cinctus
TATTCCCGGTTGAGGGTAGCAGCCGAGAGAGAGACTACACGGTGGAAAATGAGTGCGAGAGAGAGAGAGATGACGCTGGCGGAATCGGCGTCGGCGTCGGCGTCGCGACGCCCATCGCGAGACTCAGTCGTCATCCGACCTCGTCGCGTCGCGCACCCTACTTCCACCACCCCTTATACGCAACGGCAGCTACACCTGTGTCGCGGGGAACATTGATAACGTCTCCCCTAATTTTTACCTCTTTTCACTTATTTCACGTTAAACTTCGATAAGCCTCTCTTATTATAAAGAATTTCGACTGATTCGCGTTCTGCCGACTCTTCGTCCCTTCTTCGTTCCGAGAGTATTTTACTCTCGTCCGTCCCCCCGCCGTTCCTATGCAGAGTGAAATTATCGATAATTCACGTAATATCGGTGAAAGTTTGTAAAACGTAAAGGTGGCAGACTACTTGCGTTCGTGTCGCTGAGGGTTGAGGGGTTAGTGCACCCCCGGGGAACAGGCGCCATGTGTCGGCGGGGTTGTTCCGCGTGACCCCGCTCTTCGTCGTCTCTGGCTGCTACCCCGCCCGGATGCAACAGCCAATGACTGCACCCTCCTCGTTCTCCGACTTTTGAGATCTTTACCACCCCCCTTCCGTCTTCGCTCTTTACTTTCACCCCTTTCTACACTTCACTCACGACATTACCTTACTCTCTGTACTCTCTGTTACTTGCTGCTTCATTCTCTCTCTCTCTCTCTCTCTCTCACTCACACACTCTTCTTTCGACTCAGCTACCGCCCCTCTGCGACTGCTACGTTTCGCATCCGCGCCGCGTTAGTCGCTCCCAGAATTTCAGATCGAACGTCACGACGCCGAGCCCGAACTCGACGTGAGTCGTGACTCGAAGTTAAAGAAAAAGTCAAAATTTTGTAAAATAAAAAAAAAGTGAAAATTACTCCGAAAAATTGGTCACCACGCGTGCTGTTGTCGTTCCGTGTGTTTCCTCGTACCAGGTCGACGCGGTACCGCAGGGTTGCCAACCTCGAGCGAAAACATAACCCTCGAACCGCGAATCCGGTGGCAGCCGCGAGACACGCGACCTTTAACCCTCGAATCGCTTCTACAGTGCAGTGTCAGTGTGCGTAGAATGCCCCATTGAGTTTCCACCCCATGGCAGCCATCGTGTACCTGGATCTTCGCACGTGGTGTCTTCGATGATGCAGAATGAGGAGCCTCAATATCAGTGAGATCACAGAGCGTGATAACGGGGCGAGTGATTAAGAAAGAAAAAAGATAAAGAGAAAAGAGTTACTGACCTCACCCAATCTCAGTCCAGAGTGTGATGTTTGATGCTGCAGTGGTGTTTTATGCGGCGGCGACGAAAAGGTGTGGACATGACCTCAGACAACCTTAACTTTTAGGACGCTCCTGATACGCGGCATTTATTTCTACCGTCACCCTCAAGCCCTATTTTCGTGAATATTTTCTTTGCTATTAGAAAAAAAAAAAAAAAAAAGAAAAAAAAGAAGAAGGCCATATCGATGGATATTTCATCCCGATAAACCTCGTAGAGGGTGTTGTGGGCAGAGCGGCTGAAATTTATCCCTAAAACTGAGGTTGGTTCGGGATACCTTTTTTTTTTTATTTGAGAATCTTTCAACGGCGCAGCCACCCTCGATAGGGCGACACGCGAATTCCTGGTACTTCCTTGACTCTCCCGTTTCGCGTTAATCGGTGAAAATCAGTTAGGGGATGAAGCTGTTAAATTTTCAAGGGATGCTGTGAGAAATCGCGGAATTGAGGTCTCTCTGTATACCTTGAGGTGCGCGACGAAGTCCTTAAGCCATCAAACGTCTGGATTCTTGGTACGAGGGACCAGTGGAGATGAGTCTGAACGAGATCACTTTACTTAAGACCCTATGCTCGCCCTTTTAATGTCCCAATTGGGGATCAAATTATCCCCTTTGAAAGACCCTTAAGTCAAACCGACGTGAATTCATTGAATTAATAGGATCCGCGAGGATTTCATAAATCTTGTAATTGCCGTATTTTAGGGGATGCCTACCCTTACCTTTACATATGCTCCGACGGTAATGCCGGTAAATTTCCTGCTTAGGAGTTGGTAGCCATAATCGTCTGTTACGACGGACTAACCGAGCCTAATGCATTTGCTGATAGGGGTGTAACAGGTCTAAAGGGGGTGGCATGTGTCGACGAGACTTTTCATTTACATTTCCATAAGCTACCCTCCTTTTTGTTAAATCGAATCTTAATATTCTCGATTTTTATCTCTCTCACCTGGACCATCCTCTTTCCTTACATCTTTAATCATCGATTTTATGGGGATATGCTCTATTTTCATATATTATTCCCGACGATCCACCCTGAGCTCTGCCTGTCGAATTTTCCCATAAATTTCCAATAAAGAGAATCCCTCACGGATCTTACACAGCATCCGAAACTACATTATACCTAATGCGTGTCGAGTGAGAGAAAAAAAGATACGAGCTACGCTCTCTCTTTCTCTCTCGTTTAGCTTTCGCGCAACTTGGCAGCCGAATTAACGTCGACATAAATCACTAGAAAATTCGTCAGATTTAATAACATCCCTGCCACGTGAAATTTGTACGTGAAACAAAAGCCAGTCAATTTTCTTCCTCCCGGACGACTTTTTTGCCAGTCCCGGATGAAGTCGCCCCCGTGCACACGTTTTCCCTCTACTTTTCCCCGATTCGGCTCTTCGCAGCTTATGATAAATGGTCTCCGTATTAGCCCACGTTACTCGCGAGATAACCCAACTGTATGTACAGGGAAGCCGGTTACGGGGTCATAGAGACCGGAGGGCCGAAGGGGTCATCCGAAGAATTCATGAGGTCATACACAGGGAGGGAAGGGTCGGTATTATGGGAAAGGTCATTCGTGTTATCGCGGTTGACCCGATTTCGTATCCCCCCTTTCTCCTCGCAGAGATACTAGCTGCGTCCCCTACCCCCCTTCCAACGCATCAACCCTCATCCCGGAATATTCCCATAAATAAATTTCCTGTAGCAGGGGCCCTGGGGTCAAAGACGGTTCGGCTTGTTCGCACGGCCCTGGTAACCATTCATGGTGAGTTTAACGCGACTTGGCCAAAATTCTCTTGACCGGCACTGAGTCGCGTGAGTTGAGGCGAAAATGGAGGGTGGCAAAAATAGAAGAATCCGTGCGCGCGTGAGCTAAATTAATTCCTTATCATAGACTTTCCATCCCTTTACCGATATTAATGACGTCATCACCCTGCCGTATCACGTATGGTCGGCAAGTAATTCATGTGGACATTTCACCAAGCCGGTACCTCAGCGTTATCAATCCGAAAAATCTGATATTTATTTTTCGTTCGCATGGAACCAGCCCACAATTTGCAACCCTTACATCCGCCTTTTCTCAATCCGATTGGAATCGCAGTTCGGTGACCTTTTCCGTCAATTAGCCCAGTCCGTGCGATTTGGGAGTTATCGGAACATCCCCTTAGCCCCTAGTAAAACCCCTCGGAACGGAGTCCAGCCGAAGAGCATTAACGTTTGGTTCGAATGGCATTTGGGTCAGAGAAGGTCCGACGTCCTGCGAGTTGGCCGCCCTGGCTTCCAGGTCCAATACAAAATGCAGAACTGCACCTGCGGCTGGTCCAGAATTCGGCGCAGCCCTTGCATCGGAGAGTAGGTGATTCCCCGGGCGAAAAGAAGGAAGAAAAAAAAAAGACAGGAAATGGCGACACGTGCAAAGCGGAAATATGAATCGTCTCAAGCGGAAGTGGATCAAATGTCAAACGGATAAGAAATAGAGGGGGTTCAGGGTTCATCGCCCTGATGGCCACTCTCATCCACTTTCACTTTCTCTTCCGCTAAGCACCTACGTAATCCGCCAGCCCTGACGCATCTACGGGGAAGGAAGAAAGCAGAGATCTAGATAAGGGAGGAATCTGAACGACTGCGAGCGCTCCGTGACTCTCTGGCGACGTCCTCAGGAAATGGGGGTTGGCTTAGCGCACTGTGGATGCTAGTATGTAGAAGTACACAGCGAGTCCTAGACATGCAACAGGGATGAAAAATTGAATTCAGTCGCAGTTTGATTCTATGAAGTAGCAAGTCGGTTAAGGCCAAGAGAAGTTTTGCCAGTCCCACGGATTTTAAGGGTTGATCAGGTATTCCCCGAGTTCCTCCACCCTCTCGGCAAGGGATGTTTGCGCAGGGATTATACACAGAGAAGGGCTGGGGTCGGCATTGCCACAATCGCAAATTTAAATCAGTCTCGTTCAACAGAAAAATTCCCCACGCCTTCCCGGCTGGCTGTCATATCGGATAGAAAGTCGAATTATAAATTCGCTCATTCCGCATTGCGATTTGCATACGGAATTGATTCTGACTACGGGAATTCGTCGGAAGCTGGAATACGGCCGTGTCTATTTTTTTTTTTTTTTTTTTTTTTTTTTAAAAAAAA
>NW_014333542.1:942870-945517 GCF_000341935.2 Cephus cinctus
TTTTTTTTTTTTTTTTTTTTTTTTTTTTTTCCACCAGACATGTCTGGTACCTCCGGTAAATTATGCCCTCTTTTGCATTGGCAGTATATCTTTCTTCCGAGCCAGATGACGTCACTGTACGAGTGCTGCTTCCGGTTCCGGTCGCTGCTCATCCGACCGCAGAACTTTCCGTCTGGCGGGCCAAACTCACTTATCGAATTTTCTTCCCCCCAACCCCTCTCACTCTCTCTCGTTCGCCATTTTCTCCCCATACCTTTCTCTTCACTTTCTCTCCGATCCATCTCCTTCGTCCGCTTCTCTCCGCATCCCTCTCCACTTATACGCCATTTTTCTCCCAGACTCCTGGAAAAGGCAAAATTATTTTCCCTCCTGTAGAATCGATCCGTTTCAGCAGCGAGCCAGGAAACTGTGCGCGTCCAGGCCTAAGGGAACTTTCAGACGTCGTGCGTCATCCTAGAAAAACTTGCGGCGTCCCGACGCTATCGCGCTACAACGTCGGGTTATATTCGAACTTTGAACTTTCGCGTTTTTATGCAACTTCGTGACACTCTTTCTTCTTCTTATTTATCTCTTGTTCTTCCTTTGATAATCCCAGGATACCCTGGGCTCATCTTGGCTAAGAATTTCTCCTGTCCCAGGTGTACCAACTGGTGAAACTTTCTTCGAAAACTTTATCATCTCTCTGGACCAGTATAACCATATCTCTAGACTTCGTTAGCTTTTAGCTTTAATTTAGCTCGAAGCTCCAGAGAAACATGATTCTCTTTGAGCAACAGGATTATTGTTTGGAAGCAGCCACGACGCTACGACCACTAGATTCAATAAGACAAGCAGGAGTGGCTGGATAGTTCACATTTTTTTTGAAAAATTCAATTCTTCATGATTCTTCAAGACAGTGCCTTTAATTCGAAACGAAATTCTTCAACTTGGTCTGATCTGTCCCTAGGACTTTATACTAGGACTTTTTCCTCAATTTTTTTTTTTTTTTTTTTTTTTTTTTTTTTTTTTTTTTTTTTTTTTTTTTTTTTTTTTTTTTTTTTTTTTTTCTGGACCAATTACCTATCGATATAGGCATCAATCCACTAATATTTCCAGGCAGTCAGCAGTCGAACGATTGATTCTCGCCGTGAGGAAACTCGAGCGGATTATGACGTCAAGTTGATTCCCGGCACATTCGAAGGTTTTCATTAATCTCGGGGGAAAAAAAAAAACCGGAAATGCCTGACTGACAATGCCAAATGGATTTTCATTACTTCGACCCGCACGTTCGTTCGCCCCCATGATCACCGACTGATATCGAATCCCAGGAACCCTTTGGTTATCGATTCATCCTCCTGGAATCTCACGCTCGGCCACCTACGGCCACCCGTCTTCCGGTCTGTGTAAAGTCATCGGTGAATTCCTGACGTCACTTCCCGGATTATTGAAATTCAAGCATCCCTCTACAATCTTGATCTTCCCGTACCGGAAATTCATCCGTGCAAGACCAGCCTAGCGTACCATACTAATAAAGGACTCATCCGGGTTATCATGAGATAAATTCCAAATGATCTATCGCAGGCGTTTATCTTCTTTTGACCCCACAAAGTGTTCATCAACCCTGTCAGTCGTTTTAACACAACAGTCTCACAAGGGATGACGTCACATATTCGAAGCACGTAGGACTCTTCAGCTGCGCAAGCTAATATCCTCTTCCAGACCAAATTCCAGAAGCTTCGCCAAGCCCTACGGCTTGTTTTCCGACTAATACAAAGCTTTAATATATCCCCTTTAATTCCACGAGCGTCGACCACCCACCCGAGGCAATCACACTGTCCACCACCCAACGATTGTTAACACCCTTTTACCGATAAACAGCCCCAAGGCAAATGATTATTGGACCATCGAAGGCTTCATCCCACAACCCCTCTTGACAAAATTACACACGATTAGTTAACGCTTCTCTAATGATTGATACCAAAGAAAGGAGTGGTAACGCATTAACGATACGGCCGTAGGGAACCCTTCGTACGATCTCCGAATTATTCACCCCCCCTCCACCCCAATGCCCTACAAAAAAATCCTCTAAAAATCCCAACCTCGATCATCGGTATTAAATATAATTGTAAGCAATTTTTATTTTCAATCTCAACGACCGTCAGAATGAAGAATTTCAAGGATTCCCCTTCCAATGGCCGGCTCCCACCCAGAACGATTGATCGTGATCGAATTCGATATGTTTGTCATATTGGGACTGTTATGGGTAACCGAGACCGTTAGTCACGTCACCATACCGGGTGTCCGTGCAGTACCGTTCGCGATCGTGAAAGGAGTCACAGTGCGCGATGAGCCATCGGCTGAGAATTTACTTCCCTGTGGTTAAATCGTGCCTTTCCCGTAAGGTCTGCCATTCAATTAATCGACCGCGCCGAGTACGACCTCCTGACCTGCGCCACTGCCGATCCGATGATGGGATATATTATGGGCTGTACGTGTTTCAAAGGTACCAGCCTGACGCAACTCTTTCAAGGTTGGTTATATTCTCCGCTATTCGATCGAGCTAGTCGAGTTCATGTATAGTCCCCCCCCCCCCCCCCCCTTTTTTTTTTTTTTTTTTTTTTTTTTTTTTTTCCCCCCTTTTTTTTTTTTTTTTTTTTTTTTTTTTAAT
>NW_014333542.1:945666-955191 GCF_000341935.2 Cephus cinctus
CCCTCCCTTTTCTTTTTATTATTATTACGTAATATCGTTAAACGGTTGTACGACCCTCTTTACCCCCTTGGCAATTTATTTCGATTCCATGGGGGTGATGGGAGGATAGTTGCACGTGTCGCTTGGTCGAGGTAAATAGATTAGGTTAGGTCACTTAGAATTTTGATTAACGCCCGGCACCCCCGTCTATCGGACGAAGGGATTTATTGCACGAATTTTGAGCACGTTGACTGTATACCTGTGCACGTGAATCTTTCAATTCATTTAATTAAGGACTTTTATTACTTATTTCTTCGTTACGTCCACTATCGCAGTCTTTGATAATTCTGCCCCTTGCCTCTTTCGGCAGGCCTCTAATTTCATTCGAGTCTTGTGTACCTCGTGGCTGTGACAATGTTGTCACGGCTTCACGTAATCTCAAACTTTATTTCGTTCTCTTTCCTTTCCTTTGTTCGTTCTTCGTTAACGTGACGCAATTCACGGGGCTTCGTAAAAGCGGAAACGAAGGGAGCCACCGAGTCTCGCAGCTTCCTTCTTTAATGTTCAGGGCATTTAACTTGGCGAGCGTGAAACGCCCAATTAATCAGATATCTTGGCCGGGCGGTTGGTACGAGTGACTTTGTGTACCGAAAGCGGAAGAGACGAGCGACGTCGAATGGCTCTGTCGGATTTGTTTTTTTACTTTTGTCTTTCCGTCGGGAACGACGAACGGGATGCTGGGGGATTTTTTTTACATTTACGTGCTCAAATCCCATCGGCTTGATAAACTCCTGGGTGATACGGCGAGAAGAGGCCTGGGAGAGGGGAGGGGGGGGGGCTCCCGACGAATCCGGGGGATGAAAATCTTGGTAAATCCTTCGGAGCCGAACGGCCTTTGATTTACGACTGTACATAACTTCTGTATCGCAAAGGAATCTCCCGCTGGATCAGGCTGAATCGCTCGAACGCCGATTGGCTCTCGACGTTAACATGCTCGTCACATACGCGACACGCATTGGGCGACTGCGTGAGTCGCGTCGCGACGCTCCTTCTATGCTCTCCTTTTCATTTTTCACAGGCACCCTCCGGTGCCTCCGTTTACGCAGTAGGCCTGGAAAACCTACCCCTCGGATATTCCACAGGGGGATGATTGATCTCGCGGATGCTTTATTCCACTGTGAGTTCTTGGGGCGCTGATTAATACATGCCTTTACTTTGGAGCATGGGCTCCGTGTCTCCGTGTCTGGGTTACGTTGAGAATGATCTTGAGGAATGATATCTTTTTTTTATCGGTGAAGATCTTTTCAAGATTGTTCACTTTTTTGGGCGGGGATCTCGAGAATGGTCCTTATAAAGCTGTTACCAAATTTCACCAAACTCTCCCACCCACTCTACCACCCCTCGTGGCCTGGACCACGCTAGTTTTCGTTTACCTCGACGGTAGCAAAATTCAAGGTACGACCGTGTGATAACGTTAGGGTCCAACGTCAAGAGGAACGACGATTTTGTGATTGTAGCTAATTTTGAAATTTTGAAAATTTTCTCACTTTACGATTCTGAAAAATTTGTGTGGATTTGCGGTTTGGTGATTTCGTGTCTTTCACGGGAATTCATAATGATTTATACGAGAGATCCTTTCGGACATGTATTTTGGACGGTTTTTGGATTTCTCTACGAGCAACCCTCTTTCTACCCCCAGGAAAATAATTGAAAAACGTGTAATTAACGTTGAGCGACTAATGATCAATTTTCATAAGATTCGTCCTATCCGACAAAATCTGATCTTCAATTAAAAATTGATCAGCGCTAAGTACTCCAGGAGAGTCTCTTCCTCCCTTTCTATTCTCTTCCCCCGTCTGTTCAACTTGATACCCGTTACGTAAGAGGGGTAGATACTTTTTGAATTTTGCCCAACTCATCTTCATCTCATCATCCCCTTCCTGCTGCCCCGCTGTCCATTTCTCCCGATCCTCCCTTCCCCCCCGCGAGCCTTAATCGCAAAGTAGTCATCCCCTGCCAGCGGAGCTTCACTACGTTGCCTCGGTCGATTGCCTGTATACTGTATCACGTATAAACTTAAGGGTCGTTCGCCACCCTCTACCCTAGGGGGTTCGTAATTTTTAAATACGATTTTCGATCGATCGATTCCCTTTTGGGATTCGTGATATCGCGTCGATTCCTGGAATTTGGCAATCTCCCGTCGCCATGACTGCCTGGGATGATAAGGGATGTAAACATTTGTATATCAACGTCCGCAACACCCTTTGCAAATGTCATAGGAATTTTAATCGACCTCCCACATCTCAGGGTTGATCACTGTCGTTGCTTTTTTTAATACAGTACAACCCTTATGTTTTTTTTTATTCTCTCCTCACACAAAACTGATAACAGCGGGCTGATAAGACACACAAAAAATCAGACCGACAACTGTTTGTTTAGTCGACGTGAAATTAGGGTGCAGGAAGGATGGGGGTGGTGGGGGGTCTACCTGACCCCGAGAAAATCTTTTTTGGAGGGTAGCCAAACCCCTTATTACTCTCAGCTAGCTTAACCACTTGAACAGGGGTGTAACCGTATAGGACGATAAGCCCTTTTCCAAGTTTTGCCAAGAAAACAAACACAGCATCCATGCTTAGAATTTCATTCGAGTACAGGGTGGCTCGTGAGATTTAAGAGATTTTAAGTCTTATCAAGTTTACTTAAAATACCTCATTTTCTCATTGTATCCCTTTTGTGTTTCAGGTACGTACACGATAAAGGGGAGGACGAAAGTGATACGCGAGTTAAAGATCCACGAAAATGAAAATACAATACGTGAGTTCAGTATCGATCAAATGCAGTTTTACTTGGTAATTGTATATCAATTATGCAACATTTCCAACATTCAACGATTTTCTCCGATTATTTGCGTTAAGCCCAGGCAAATTCAATCGCCACATAACACTAGTGTACATTGGGCGAGTCCAGGCTTAATTGTACGTTTAACCTTCGTTAATTTGAGTCAAGTGGCCGGACATTTTTTTGTTTAAATTAGTACGATTACACACGTGAAATTGGAGCCACTACTGTTTCACGTATCTGACAATTCCGCGGAAAGCAAATCGACCGGGGTCCAAAAATTGTCTCTTATCGCCGTAAAATTCCGCGTTACTTCCGTCAGCTGGAATTTTACGCGAAGTCCTTTTTTTTTTTTAATTTTATACGGTTTAACTCCATAACGCAGTCTCTCGCATTCTCCATGAGATCGATTCGACGCCAGGCGTCTCTCTCTATTTTTTCTACACGGGACGTCGAACCCTGGCGCCGCCACACCGTTCCGCGGAGCTTTGCCGAACTACTCCTTTCTCCGACCGCGATCGATAGAAGCAGCCTGGCAGTGCGTAGGCTGCTGCCGGCGCAAATAGCCAGCACAGTGCTGCCAGGCACGTTGAGATATTCTAACGGGTGACTTCGACTCCGACTCCGTCGGTATTTTATCTCCCGGCTTTTTTCTACCATAGGACTGCTCGATAAGAAAGATAGAATCCACAGAGGGTGAAACTATCCTGAATTATCGGTACTGCCCCTGACTATACTATTGCCCTGGATAAGTGGGAACTATTGTACCTACCGTCGGGTTCTACCGTATCATTAAATCAATGCTCACCAGCCCTACTTTAACTGTACCTCGAAATGCCCGTAGCTTTGATGGGCTGGTTTTAGGACTCCGGAACGTTTAACGAGACTCTCGAGCGTTACTCAGGACTCTTTTTTTTTCTGCTTAGCTTTAAAAGGGCTATTCAAAGTTTCTACCTATAAATTGGATCGTTATATCTTAACGAGGTAATATACGGATTTGGGGGTTTCCGGAGGGGAGGAGACGGGGTGGTTACGTTATTTGAAACCACCCTGTATTCACGAAAGGTATTCAGGAAAATATTCAACAATCTATTGGAAAAAAATAATCACTCTGTTACAGAGTGTACCGGTTCTTCATTATTGATCCTTGGCATCTCGTTAGTGCCAGTGGAGGGTGAGAAGAAAAAAAGAGATTAAAATAAGGGATGAAATGTTTAACGAACCGGGAAAATGAAAATCGAAATTCTTCATAAGTCAGGAGACTGTGACCGTAATTTTGCGAGGGGTCTGGGGAGATAAGTTTTTCCAAGACATGCAACGTCCCTCGGGATGATAATTTAATTACTTTTTTTTTTCTTTTTTTTTTTTTCTTAATATCGCTCTTGTCTCTTCTAGATATATTGTGCGCGCTAAGCGACTTTTACTCGGTTACGTCAAGCTCGTTATTCTTCGTTAATTGCCGTCCTGGCTAATGGGATGTTCGGGGACACCGAAAATCTCCCGTTTCCTGACAAAGTGCCGGACTTGGGTATCACCTTTAGCCAGAAGAGCACGTTTTCTCGAAATTCACCAAAAATCTACACGCGCGTCGATCTCGCTGTGGTTATCGAAAATAACGAACATTTTTCAATTAGGTTAGACTACTGGTCGTTCCAATAAGTCGAATTGCGATCGAACGTTAGATGAGATTTTAAACCATTGCTAATAATTTTATTGCCAATCTCAGTCTATTCCATATCGAACGTTTCGCTTGACTCGGGATCTCGGGAATCCCGCAGCTTCCGAAGCGCACGAGGATTCGCAGTATTTGAAAAATGTTCCCGGATATTACGGGACCATTTTGTTACGTGGGCGAACGGCTATTTATATTCTCGGCAAAGGAATGAGTTATCGTGGACTTCCTGCAGTGATTTTTTTAATCGGCGCGACGTCGCGCGTCGCTGGACCAGCGTGATGCTGGGAATGGATCACCCTGTGTAGGAGCAGCATGCAAATAGACAAAAGAAAATATTCATTATGGACTCTGCACGCTTTTCGTCTGCAAAGATAATTATAGCGTGGGAGATGAATCTGTGGTTCGCCATGTTGAATATATTTTCCCGGTATAACATAAATTATCGCGCAGTGTGCTCCGGGCGTTTGCATCTAATATATATGTATATATACACCCGTGTACATTTATAATAGCAAACAACCTCTTTCCTGTTTGACGGGCGACCTGGCCCGATTTTTCTCCAGTGAATCGTCGAGGTCGCCCGTTGTCGCTGCAGTGAAAATCGCCCTAGGCCACAGCGAGACTCGCCCTGCTTTCGCGGGAGCAAAGAAGAGTCAGGACGGAGTGAGAATCCGTGAATGGACCAAGGGTAGAAAATAAGAAGGAAAACTAGTAGCTGCATACGCCCCTGCGTTCTGGCTTTACCCGCTTCGAATATGAGTATCTGCGCTGGACAGTCGTGTATCTGTGACCTCAATCCATTCATCCCTCCTGATCTCATTCGACCCCTGCTGTAAACACCCTCGATTCCCAACCCCTACAAAGCCCCCCCCCCAGCCCAACATCACAAACCCATAGAAAAGCCGAGACTGGCTGGTTGGCCGTACCGTGGACTTAACGTGGACAAAGACTGGGTCCTGTGAATTTTGTATCATCCCCCTAAAACCACCCCTTTGGGTATACCCTTAGATAATATGGATACAAAATACCCTCGATCGATCTCGCGATTCTACGCGAATTTATTGCCGTAGAATTTTTTAATAAAATTATCTAATCAATTAATCAAGTCAGGAACATTTTCATATCGAATAGTACGCGTAAGAATATTTCATTGGGATTCGAATTATTATTTTTTCAATCTGCCAAATATCCTTTATCCACCATATTACGTATTTAATCCTGGCAGCTACCCAATGTCCTTCCTGTAGCCAAGCGCACGCGGACCTAAATAATCGACTGGAATTAATCGATAGCAGCTCGCTCGATGCGTTATGAGGGAAGAGAAGGAAGAGAAGGGCCGTTCGCCATTGAGGGATGCAGACGACGTGTAAGCAGCCAGACCAACCCCTAGAATTTCCCGGGCGAGTTGCAGGGATCCTCTACGCCCACGTTCCTTGATTGCATCATCCAGCAGCAGCTACCAGTAACTCTCCGCCTCCTCAGCTTCCAGCTCCTCTGCGTCCTCCCAGCCCTCCCACTCCTGCGGCAACCTTCGATTATGCAACGTTCGCACTACGTTTTCCCGGCTGTTAAGCTTATTGTGTGCCTGTTAGCAGATCACAGCTCGTTTTTGAGACGAAGGAGACCAGATTTATCTCATTTCGATGATCTGTTATCGATGCAATGTGGATTTTACCATTTCACTCCATTTCACGTGCAATCGCCTGTGTGAACGCAGCTTTAAATACGCGAGCGGTTATATCGGCACGAATGTCAGGGTCGTATTCTGGTGGCGGGGATGGGAGATCCTGGGATTACGGGATTAAATGTTCCTGGCTGTATATGCAGCATCCAGAATTCGGTCCATTTAATTCCCAAGGACACTCCTGGGATAATCTTTTTTATCCCCCATTTTTTCCCCCCGGTTTTTCTTAAACGACGATCGTTCGCTGTTGCCAAACAGGGTTTAACGTATCTTCTATGTGAGAGCAAGGTAAATAACAGGGATAATAAATTTCGGGATGGAGAAGGTGGGGAGGGGGGTGGATCAGCTGTAGGTAAAGACAAATACAAAAGCTCATTAAAATTTTTTGATGAAAGTTTGCCAATCATTAAATTCACTCGATTCATGAATATTGAAGTTTCTTTTATCTTTGGATGTCTGACTACGTTTGACGGGACCTGTATATCGACCGACTATCATCCGCCCTGCGGTCCATAAACTTCATCTCTGGACGCGGCAAGAGTCGAGGCGCACATTCGCCATCGCGGTACCAGGGAGCCAATTATTATAGCAATTTATCGACGGACCTGCGTCCCGACGCCCGACGTCGTCGTGATGGTTTTCGACGTTGCGAACGGAATCTGGACCAAGGGTAGTTCACAGCCTCACGTACTCTTTTGGGAACGAGGACGCACAGCTGAGCGTCGCGACGCCTCTCGTGATTCCTGCCTTATATTTAAATGGCTACTATACTTATTTTGTATAATTTTATATTCACGCGTAAATTTTCTACAAAACGGAGAAAACTGCTGATCTCACAGTTTCGTAAGCCGATTTCACATCCTTGACTTATCTTTTCTTGAAATTATGCAAATCCTTTGAAAGTTTTTAGAAATTTTGAATATCTCCGAGACATTGTCATTAATTCAGAACGCCATTTTGAATCGCTTGACAGAAACGTCTTTCAAGTTGATCGTAATGCTTCGTCGATGGCTGGATATCTTAATTGGCGAGATTAAGAGGGCATCGTCCCTGATACTAAATCTCGAATCTTGTCAGATTTTTGGCAATGGCTGAAATTCTCGGAATAATACAAAAAGGAAGGAAAGATGAGATAAAATATTTGCGCGAGCCAGCAGAGCGAGAAAATCGAGGACAGCTATAATCATCTTAGTGCGTTACAAGTTAGTGTGTGCACTTCTAGCTGCACCAAAGTACCGAGTACCGCGGAACTAGGGAAATGGAAAAGTTTTCAAATTTGAATTTCACCACTCGGTGTGTACTTTGAACGAGTTTCCTTCGGTGACATCCCCCCGGGGTGTATTCCCATGGAGATACGGGGGTTGCGGAAGAAAAATTTGTAATTTTCGAAAATTCAGACATTAGCCTGATTAAAGGGAAATTTTACAGGAGGTTCAAAAACTTTTCAAAAAATATATAGTTTTCCAGCTGATCCGAGGAAAAAAAAAGAGAAAAAATTGTTGACTCAGTCTTTAATCACACGAGTAGCAGTGATTAACTTTTGGAGTTCACTAATAAGCATCTCGTTATACACGGAAGAGATGGTCGAAAAACATCCCCTTGCAAATTCAATGATACTGGTCCATATCCCTTTCACGGGGAAACGGGCCGTTTAACCCGAACCACTTGTTCTGATTTTTCCTATTATTTATCTTTCGCTGAGCTCAAATCACCGAGAGACTCTTGGGAATCAGTCAAGGAAATAAAAAAAAAATTACTATGGAAGAACTTGGTTAGAAGTAGGACGCGTCGCGTTAAAAATTTATAAAACATTCCCGGCAAGTCGAGCTTTTCATTTTATTTTTCTCAAGTTCTTCGAGACTCCACTTGATTTTCAGAATTCCATTAAGATAAGTTCTTCCGGTTTCTCGCGCTTTTGCGGGTCAGCCTCCCTCCTCCCCTCGCCCTGTACCTTCGTTACCTATCCTTTGCCTGTAATCCTTAAATATTTCTTCTCTCGCTCTTCCAATCTTCGCTTCTCTTTTACGTCAAGGAAATTCCACGAGGGATGCCCGGCGGCAGCAAGAACCGCTCTGTTCATTCAATCTCATCCGAACGAGTGCCAACTGAATAAAAAATTTTTAAATAAATAAATAATTTTCCATTTTCATACTTCGCCCACGAGTACCAACAAGATTCAATAATACAAATAGTAAATACGCTATATGAAAAGTGGTCCAGATCTCGGAGGCTGAGGATCGACCATCAGCCACGTTATCAAATTATCTCAAGAGACCCGAACGTCTTCGATCGTCTCTGATTAATCAATGAGATCAATTATTCACTCAGGAGGGTGATCATTTATGAGGAAATTATAAAATGCACCTGATAAGATTTACAAAAAAGAATCTTCACGGTCTTAAATATGTAAGACCATGTCCTATATATCTAGCCCTATTGTTCCACCTATACGTCCAACGGCAGCTCAGTCACAAATGGCTACCAATGAGAATTACCCCCCACCCACCTTTTGCGCAACAACCCCTACGCGTTTGTTCATCTTACGTGAAAGATAACGGTGGCCCCTTCTTTTCATATCGAGATCGACTCCGTTCGGCTTTCCTCGTGTATCTCCGTCAAGCGAGAAAAGCCCCAAGCTCACATTCCTACGTAGAAATACGTGCATGTTTTTTCGTATGTATTATGAACTCTCTAATAAGCTTTTGAACCTCGAGAAATACCACAAGAAGCAAATCGAAATAAGATACTGAGAGTAGAAGGTAAAATATAGGCCGAAATTCGTTATCGGAAAAATGTTCAATATTTTCAATCAAGTAAATTAACTACGTAACCGATCTCGCGTCTGAGCTAAGCCAGACATACAATGGGAGAGAAGAGCGAGAGAGAGAGAGAGTTTCTACGCGCCATAAATCCATAAAGTTGTAATGGGAGAGAGTACCGCTAGATTAGCCAGGATGACAGGAACAAATGAGCGAACGCTCTGTTGGTACAAGTGTATAACGAGCTAGAATTTCTCTCGTCTCGCTCCCTCTCAGGCATTTCTCCCTCCTCCTCTCCTCCTCTCCTCCTCTACCTGCCATACGATAGCTATGCGTAACGTCCCTAGTAAACGTTACGGATACGACGTGAAATTCTGTACTGACTTAGCACCCAATAAATTGGCCAGTCGTCCGTGTCAGGCAAGCAAAGATAAATCTATGAAATATTTTGAAAAAATCTATATCTGTCTAAAACATATTTTTCTAAAAAATGTTGACAGGAACTCTAATTGATATTGATTAAGCTGCGCTGACAATACGAAACTGGGTGAAGGGGGGCTGAGCTTTATCTGTGGGCTATGGGGGGGGGG
>NW_014333542.1:955290-968659 GCF_000341935.2 Cephus cinctus
AGGGGGGGGGGGGAGGAAGTATTGTTGGGTAACTAAAATTGGACAAGGGTAAAGTGGTGACCTCGAGGTATGAAAAGCACTGGGTAATATCGTGACGAGGGTACGAAGATCCATAATGGAGCGACAGGCAGCTTTTTCCGGGATGATTTTTCAAAAGTGGCTGTCAGTCTCCGTTGCGTTTCGAAGCTGTCCGAAATTCCGTGACCTGCTTCACTGAAGGCATCAACGTACCTGCAGAGGTGACCGCCAGTCCGAAGGGGACGTGGGCGATTAAAAAATGCACGGATTATAATGAAAGGGAAGATTTAACAAAAAAAAAAGAGAAAGAATAGAGGAAAGCACAGGCCAGTCGACCTCGACGTACAGACGTCGCCGGTTAATCCTAATTAAAAGCTCGTCGTTTTGACGAGCTTTAATTTGCCAGCTGCACGACCACAACCCGTCTGGCCGCTTTTGCTTCTCCACCTACCCTCCTTTATTATTCCCAAGCACTGCTACCAACCGCGAAACAAGAACTCTCTGGCCCAATGATCGTCCACGCAGGAGTGAGTGAGCTTTTAATCAAATTTCTCTTGTGCTTCTCTCGGTAGGCGCGCGGATGCAGCTTTCCTCGTTTTCTCAAATTTACCCCTCCTCCCCCCTCCGATTTTCGAAAACAACGCTAAAGCTCTCCTGTCTGTTGTGTCTCCGTTCCCCCACACTACTCGTCCACGTACATGATCAGCCCTGATCAGAAATTTCTCGTTCGAGGGGTCAAGCTAAATGGAGCGAAGATCATTGGGTCGCGTTTGTACAATAAGAAGTTTCTTGATTCTCTTTTGTCTTTTCTTGCCTTTGCTCTTTTTCTTGGCAAATCAGCTCAATCCTCCGTTTGCGCGTTTCGCGAGGACGTTTAATGTAAATAACGAAGAAGTCTCGGGGAAAAGCTCACCGAAGCGAAAGCACGATAACTTAATGTGCATCGTGACGCAAGCTGCTTGTACGACTCGGCGCGACTTTAAAGCTTCGAGAATTGAAGCTCAATTCGTGAGATTTTTTTTGAACAGACTCGCTACTTTCGACACTGCAGACATTTAGCCGTGTAATGACTCTTACTCCCTAAGGATGCTGGACTCGTTTCGCGTTGGATCTGTCGTTGCTTTTAATTGAAGGACGCTCGATAGAATGCTGAGTGATATCGTGGGATCTTCCAACCTTAGCCAATCTTATCCTTCGGATATGGGATCGGCGAACGTGTACAGTCTTTGACGTTTTCTCTTTATAATACTTGTTATCGGGGATTATTGGACTGTCAAACTTTTTTCACGACGTCGAACAAATTTTTCGGGGACGAGACGAGGGGCCGGCGCTGCAAAAAATGACGGAGCTTTTAGAGCTGGTGTTTGATATTTTTCTTTTTTAAGTTTATCATTGTCGAATACGTGAGCTAGGAAACTTGATAAAAGTTTTATATTGACGAGAAATCTTTTTGCTGATTTTACGGAGTGTTCGAAAGCTTTTTTAACTAAAATTTGAGAAAGTAATCCCTAACCCTGCTTATCGTGGACAAATTAATTGGGGATGAGATTCAGTTTTTTTTTTTTTTTTTTTTTTTTTTTTTTTTTTTGGGGAAAACTTGATAAAAGTTTTATATTGACGAGAAATCTTTTTGCTGATTTTACGGAGTGTTCGAAAGCTTTTTTAACTAAAATTTGAGAAAGTAATCCCTAACCCTGCTTATCGTGGACAAATTAATTGGGGATGAGATTCAGTTTTTTTTTTTTTTTTTTTTTTTTTTTTTTTCGGAATTACCTTCTGTAAGTTCGCGATTTGGGGGTAAGTGTGTATTGACGTCGCACGATGGAAATGCGCGAAAAATTTGATGAATAAAATTCGGCAAAATCCACGGGAAATATTGAATCCTCGGCAGTTGGTCTGGTTGAAGATGCAAGATGAGTTTCCAAGAAAGGCAGCAAGATAAAGAGAGTCAACAGGATTACGCTAAAGAAGAAGGCCAGGGCAGAGAAGGGGAGCTGGAGATACTAGAGAATGTACCAGCTGATAAGAATGAAATATAGAACAGGACTAAATGAGAGAATCCAAATAGACAAGTATGAAAAGTATTGGGGTAGAAACGAAAAAGTCGGGTGTCAGGTTCACATAGGTCTCGCTGACTTATCAAAGCTTGCTGGACCAGAGCAATAAAATAATGACAAGTACGAAATTTCATTGGTTCATCTAATCTGAATAGCTTTCCATGTATATTCCATGTTGACGCTTTAAGATCCAATTTCACGGCTGGAAGACCCCATTACGTTTTCACAGGCTGGACCATCAAGCACCTCCCCCGTTTTCCGATCCATCATAACTTCCCGTATCATCCCTCTTCCCTTAACAGAAAGCCCTACTCGTTTTTGATGAACGCCGCGAGTCTGCGAATACTTTGAAAGGTTCATAAATCGTCCCTACTTATTTCGTATACCTCATAGCAATTTTATTTTTCCACAATAAGGAAAAAAAACGTATTAGATGAAAAAAGAAAGTAAAGAAAAAGTAAGACTTTCGATCACTACCCTATTAATTCCTAAAAGTGTAAATGCGAAAGTCACAAAAGTTTGATAAATTTTTTTTTATTTTTTTTCAAAAATTCCAACCCTCAATACATAATCCTCTTATCCGCGTACGAATAATTTTTCACTTTTTTTTCATTTCCTTATTATTGAATTGCGCTGATTGACTGTGGAAAATTTAAAGTCTGATTGATTGACTTTATCAAGTTCATCCGGAAAACTGATCTAATAATGATTGGGACGTGGGACGCGTATGTTCATTCAACCGATACGATCGATCCCGTGTTATGCCTTTTTGGTGTGTTTTCTCTTTCCGGTTGGTTCGCTGTGTTGACGTGTCGTGTTGGTATCCCTGTGTAAATGAAGCTTTCAAAGAACGCGAATTCCCTGAAATGAAGTAGGGCAGAAGTGGGGCAACTAATTAAGTAAACATACAGGGACTTTCTTGTGCATCTGACTGAGTGGTAGGATCGAAGTGGGTGGAGGGGTTGGATGACGCTTTACACGAAAAAAAAATCGAAAGCTTTTAAACTTATCAGTTTACGCTCCAATACGTCGCCGATACCTCGATAATCAGACTTTTCCCTTGGGGCCGTTTCGCCCGTTAGCCAAAACCAAAGAGGATTAGCATGGGCGATGAATCGATGAAAAAGGGCGACGAGAGAGTGAGAGAAGGATAAAGAGTGAGGAAAAGAGAGTGTAATAAAGAAAACAAAAAAGAGAGATGAGAATATTTGAAGTTCGTAAAATCAATTGAACTCTTCGTGTCTTTGCTGCGTCTACGAACGTAGCCGCCATTTGGTTGTCTTCTTCATATACCTTTACTCAAGCTTTTTCCGAACGGTCGAGCTTTTCCTTTAACAAATCCATAATTCGCAAAGAGGGAATCCTCCAGTTGCGAATCCACTTTTGCTACGTCCGTTCGACTGGCTGGCTGGTCTCACCTTGAGCCACCGTTTGGCTGGCTCCTTTTTTCTTTATTCGATTTTCTTTTTTCTCTCTTTTTCTTTTTTCTCCTTGGGATGCCTCAAATCTCCTCATAATGTTCCATAACTATTCAGCGTAGCGAGAGCTAGCAGGAGCTTAACGATCTACGTGTATATTACCTATATATCGTACAATTTGAATTTCCCGGGCGTAGAAATCTTTTGCTTTGTACAAAAATATATATATTATATGTACTATTGCCAAAGAGGACTCCCCTATTTTTGTTTCTTTTCTCTTTCGATCACGATGAATCAGACTGATAGCCCTCGTTAAGCAGCCTGCTTGCAAGTTCTTCAAAATTCCACCCCTGGGAATCGTCCAGGACGCCCTTGACGGGAGTGTGCATAATTAAAGTGACTTTTGCCTTTTGCAACGGCCTCCCATGGAAGTTGTTCGAGTTTCCGAGTAATTCCAAATTCCAAAAGTGTTAGAATAGGAGGAGGGACTCCCCCGAATCAAATAAAGTGATAAAGGAGCCACCAAATAAAATCTGTGAAAGCCTTTCTACTTTCTTCTCCCATTTGACTTTCCCTCTCTCTCTCTCTCTCTCTCTCTCTCTCTCTCTCTCTCTCTCTCTCTTTCCCTCTTCCGCTGGATCCTCATTCTTCTTCGGCAACCTCGACCTTCCCAGCAGATGACAATTTGGCGAATATGGATCTAATAAAGAACGGCGCTCCGGTCACTTCGCGGGGTGAATATAAATGTAAAATTTGCCCCGGGCAAAAAGCCCTGCCGGTGGACCAGGGAGGAGGCGGCAGGACGAGATCGCCGAGGGTCCTTGATTTGCATTCCTCTGTGTGTTCCCTGGGCGATGAGTCGGTTTTAAAGCGACCGCCGAACTTCGTTCCAGCCTCAGTTTCCATAGTTGCGAGAAGCACGTGCATCGCTTGAACATTGAATATTTGCCTTGAGTCGCGAAGTGGATGAAAACGCAGGACCAAAACTCTCCAGTCACGTCAGTCGTGATTGCGAATTCTCTCAAGAACCACGTTCGTCTACTTAGCCCAAGTATCTACGAATTTCCAGCAGCTTCCTTGGAACAAATCTGTCAGATTAGAACATCCTGCAAGGCTGCAATCATTCCGAACAATCGAGGCAAATTACAAGGAACTTCCATTAGCCGGGCGCCAGCCTCCCTTCGAGGAATTGCATTTGAATTAATGTCAAGGAAGCACAGGAATGCTTGAGCTTATCTAAATTGCAAGTATCACCGGCAGCCACTGTTTTACCATTTCGGCCCTGTACTTCTGTTAATCCAAAGGTAACTGAATTATCTGCCAATTTATATTTCGCAAGGTACATACGGAATCCTGTGGAATTCGCATCACGCACGGGATACCCTTCAAATTTATTGATCATCTCACGATATTGTTATTATTGCCATTGGGCGTTCTACCTATAGACTTTAAAGGGTGGACCCGTGCCTTTGGGCTGGTCATCCCTTACGAAAGTGGTATTTCTGAGACGACGGAAGTAAAGGTGAATCCACATAGCTTTTTCTCAAGAGAATATGTAAAAGAGACCCACTTACCTGTTCATCCCCCTAACCACCCCTCGACGCAGCTTCTCCGGTCCAGAGCCTGAATGGATCTTCATTCTCGTGACCAATCCCGGATTTCTCAATGACGACACACTCGTCGACAGGATAAAAGCTACTTCTGATTTCCGGTTTAGGGAAAGATCATCAAGATGACATTCTCGTGAGACAATCCCTATATACGGTTTTGATATTCGTTTCCCTCGTGTTCGTCTACCGTGGTACGACCTTGTATAAAAGACCTGCCAAGGTCACCACTCTGCAGACTTGGTCCATCGTCGACTGATAGCGTTATCCACTGGCCTGGGGTCTCAAGGGATGAAAGGAGGATCACGCTGGAAATATCTCTACACGGACACTCTTATTTTCTACAATGGACCAGTCAACATTATCTCCTCCTGTCATCCAGTCCTACTGCAGCGACGCGATGCACGCCAGAGATTTTCATCTCAAGGATAACCAAGCCCTCAGGATCCCTTTTTCACTTTCCAACTCAGCTCTTTCTCAGCCCATCCGATCAACCCTGTCACCCCTTCCGACGTGTTCGGAGTACGATGCGATCCTTCCCCATGAGGATTCTACCAAGGTCCCTCCTTTTCCTGCCCCCCCAAACAGATATCTCCGCCATTCGACGAAAAAGTTATTCCGCCTCAGGCTCCTCGCGGATTCTTCCATTTTCTTCGTAGCTGAGAGTCGCGAAACTGACACAGCTCACCCTGAACATCTTCGTTAAAGGATCCGTCGGTGTGTAAGGTACCCTTATCACTCGTAAGTAATTTTTTTCGACTTCGTCGACAAGAGACATTTTATCGACATTTTATCGACAGATTCATTGCCGAGGAGTAATTAGTTAGTGAATAATGGGTTTTGATTTTTAATGGGGGCGGGATGGCAATGATAAAAATCAAATTGATAAAAAGCATAGGGAAGCCTATAAAACTTCTGCGTACAGCTATCTACCGCAAACGCGAATGAATGGAGGCGCAACAGGGATCAGCCAGCTACAACAGCCCATTTGGTCCCTCGGTTCGTTGCTAGTTACCGGGGGGGTGGTCTTTTTTAAACACAGCCCCTACTAGACAGCAATTAATTTTCTGTCGGTATGGCGGAGGGTCCAAACGAACAATCCGAAAGGCAACGGACGATCCTCGACGGTTAATTACCCTCGTCGCCACTTAATTGTTCGCCCCGTAATTAAAAGTTAAATCACGCTGCCGAGAGATACGCATAACTCAGACGATTAAGGAACGTGGGTTTTATTTTAGGGATATTCAACTCTCGACTGTTTTAACGATATCGGATCACCGCAGATCGATACGATATGTTATTGGGATCAGTTAACGTGGTTAATTAATTTTTCATCGGCTCCTGGAAATGTCTTCGATGAGATGTCGAATGGACATTCGGTTCTTAAAATCTTTAGGCACTTTGTGATCCTACTGAAAAATACAAACTACGTAACGATGATGTTGCTTGAGAAATTTGTGGAAGTCGAATATCCGGTCTGTCACCGGAAGTAGGTCATTTTCATGAATTCGCCAATTTCTATTATCGCCGCCCGTTTTAACGCGCTGATACAATCGTTGGGTTACCTGGTAAATCCAAGCTGACTTACTCTTTAGTCTCTTCGCCACTTCTTGGCCATTCTTCTCGAGCTGCAGCATCCTCAAGAAGTAAGACGTGAAAGTACGTCTTACTAGACGACGCAGTTGGTTAACCGCAAATCTTTTATCACTTGAAAAAAAAATATTCCATCGATTATTACACGAGGAAACAATTTAGTCTTGTGTGCTTTATCATTAGCTATCTTTGATTATTGATATTGTATTTTTGTTGAAAAAAAATTAATTATTTATATTTTTCTCCTTTTTCTGTTTCAGGTAAGCCCTGACCATTTATTTTGCCAACGAAAATAATTGTGGACCCAATTAAAAGGGGATTGTCGTCCAGACGATAAAGCTGAGTATATATAGATAGATTGATTTTGGATAATCAGCGTGTACAGCGGCACCATTTTTGAAAACGGAACTTGCCCGCCAGTTTTGCTTGTTCTTGAATCTCGTGGTAAACCCAATCGCCTCCGGTGGCTGCTGTTTTATTCATTAGCGTTTAACCCGTCGGGACGAAGCTTTCACGCAAAACTTTCGAGTCTGTTTGGAGGAGCTTTGCAAAATTTAAACTTACACTCTGCTCAAAAACTACATTTTCGAATGGCCAGTCTTGCTTTGTCGCTTCTGCGTTGATACAGCGAAAGAGATGATTTGCTTATCCCCCAGGTAGGGGGGTAAGCAGATAACAAAAAAAGATAAACGAATAGAATCTTGTGAAAGGTGGAAAAAGCTCCTCGAGAAAATCTTCATTTACAATTGCGACAGCTTTGCCTCTTTTACATTCTTCGTAGTGACGTCATCGCGACTTTCACTACCGAGCAAGGCGAATGCTTTCTGTTATTTATTTATTTTTTTTTTTTTGATACTTTCTTTTCGTTTTTCTCTGCGACAAAACTCCTTGAGCTTTTTCGCCACAGGACCGCTTTTTTTCTGAAACGCTGACAAATCTTCGTTAAGCACACGGTTACGAGCTGAAATTGGCTCAGTATATTTATTTAAAAGCTTCACCCCGATACTTCGTGCATTTTTATCATATTTTCGAATTTACATTTTATATCTGCTTTCTTTTTGAGTTTTCTACCGATACAGCTTTTACCCTCTCTATCATCGACAATGAGAGGTTAAGCGCTCGGGTCATCGAGCTTTTCCTGAACGACGTTAAAATGTGCCTTCGGATGCCATATGCTACACTCGTCAGCCTTCTCCTTCTTACTCAAAAGCTTGAAAAGCTTCACAAGTCCACTTTCATTGCGCGACACAAGAATATAAGCAGCGAGCGATCTTTTTCATGAGCTTTTTCCCCCTACTCTTTGACGCGTGTTTTATCTTCGTATCCCAAAGCCAGTGCGGTAAGCACTGAGCTTGCACTGGGGTCTGTATGTGCTGAGCTCAGTTTTTCCCATATAGAGCTTTTTCCACGCTTAGTAATTTACGTCTACGATCTGACGTCACTGGTACCAGTTTGTAAACTTAATTTAGACCAACTATACCAACAGTACTGGGACCACTTATGACGTTCATTTTTTTGATTACTTTTTTTTTTCCGTACATGGAAGCTCGAGCTTTCACGGACAAGCCTGCGTTTCCCATTCATGAAATAAACAAAAAGTAGTATGACGCCAAAACAAAAGTTTCTTTGAATTGTCGTGTCTTACTAATTTCTCTGTGTACGCGTACGCGGTGTTTTGAAAAGTGTGGAGAAAAAATAACGAGTTCCATTAGGCAGAGACAAATGGATATTTGTTTTTTATTTATTTATTTTTTTTCAAATAAATGGAAACCAAGAGATTAAACGACGAAGGGCGAGGAGCACGAGAAAGAACCTTCTTGAGATTTTCTGCTCGCCAGACCTAACCGTTTGCTTTATTCGCTTGGAACGAACGTCACGTTTGGCCGCGTCGCCCGAATGTTTCCCCAGGCGCAAATTCTACGTTGAAAACGAACCGTGGTTAAATATAACTGATCCCGGAGCACGAATACTATATTGTATTTATATACATACCGAAAACAATGTTGCTCTTTTTGTTAACTGCGAATTCTTGCCTCAATAAAACCTAGTGGAATGCTCATTCCTCGATTGGGGTGATGCTTGGGTGATAGAGTGAAGGGTAGTTGGGAAATATTCCAACGGTGGGAGAGACTGCCGTCGTCTGTGGATGAGGGATGAAATCGGTACTGGAGGCTGTGCGAAATATCGACGGTGCCAGACAGAGAGCACCCAGCCACTAAAAGAGGCGAAAACGAATTTTTTGGCTCGCAAGAGCAGGACAGGAAATATCAATTTACCCGGATGTATTTGCGTTTAGATTGGACGAACGAAGGGCTTTAAGTGTCCGGGAACGAGCGACGGTAATTGAAAGTGCGCCTTTTTGTCGGCGACACGCATTTTATCAACTGACCAAATCTATATCAATTTTCCCACGTTTTTCTCATAGTTTCAATTTTTCTTTCTTTTCTCCCCGCACGCGCGGTCCAGCCACTCAGCTGCACCTGGAACAGGGATCCTTTAGAGATCAATGCGAAAAAATTAAAAAACAAAAATGAACATAAACTCTAAACTCGATAATCTCGATTTATCCCCATAAATATACATGGGCTATCCTCGGAATCATGTATTTTTACTTGAATTTTTCGAAAACGAAAATTCTCCAAACCCCATCCTTTTTACTACGTAACTTTTCCACAAGGTCACTACGTTAGTATATGTTACATCGACGTCTCATCAATCCTCGAATAAAACTCACGAAAACCTAAGTTACCTTAAAGGTTTTACGAGGCTCGACCTACACGCGTTTCTACTCGACCTAGAAAAGCACCTAGCCGAATCATCTCCATCCTCCTGAACCTCCTGAACCTTCTTTCTCGTATCCCGAAGACCTTACTCCCTTTACTGCAGGAATTTTATTACGCCCAGCCCTTCGCCCCTTTCCCACCTCACGGAAAACGCTATAGCTTCGCTCTACTCTTTATATCCGCTGGCACCTTTTTTTTTTCATTTTACTTTTTTTTTCTCATTTCCCTGCTGGTCGATAAGAAAGTATGAGAAATGCGCGTTTATCGGGAGCACGACGTGCGCCGGCAGTTACTCTGCTCAGGATCCATTAGAGAAAACGTTATTTCATACAGTATAGCTTATGGCTAGTTCTCTACCGTCCGATCAGATGGGGTTGGGAGTTGGATGATCTAAGTATCGTGAGTCTCTGCGTTTGACAAGCGCTTAAACTCTCTGAAACAAGAATCTCGCGATATCCTGAAGGTCTTTTCTGTCGAAGGCAACAGAATGATCGGTGCAAGTGTTCATTATTTTTTAGTCGTGCCTATGGTTCCTCAAGGGGCTCGTAAGGGCAGTTCCTCCCTCTGTCGAAGTCTGGGTAACGTGCTTTCTGCTTCCACAATTCTCTGGACGTGTCCTCGAAGGGCATTGAGAGGAGTTTGACATTGAGAAAGGTGAGGGGGTGCAGAAGAGCACTGATCATTTGGATGAAGCTCTGGAAAAGGCTGTAGAAAGGTACCCGAAGAGGATTCGGATAGGGCAGAATGGGGACACGTGGGCACCATCCAAAAAGTAAAATAGTGCAATTTCTTCGAATGAGCTCACGATGGATCCCCAGAAGTTCAGCATGAGGTTCCCGATGCCAAGGTGGTGGGAAATTGGGGTGGCGAAGGGAGGACCTAAGGGATGGAGGTATAAAAGTTATAAAGGTACAAAAAAAAAAGAGTTGGGAATGTGTTTCCTCTCCGGTGTACCCCCCCTCCCTTCTTCTAGGGAATAAGGGCTGCTTGGAGTTTAGGAGGGGTTCGTTCCATGGTCCGAAATCGATGCGAGCTTCGACTGGAACTGTGGAACGACAGGAACGACAGGAACGATGGAATGGGGGAACGGGGGAACCGGGTATAGGAAGCTCCAAGGTGGAAGGGAAACCGGAAGGAGGTCAAGGCCTTCCCGTACCCTCCGACACACCCAACACCCCTCGTCGCCTAATGTTTACATTCAGTCAAGCCACAATCCCCACCTCAGCCCCTATCCCTCCCCCTCGTGGGCCACCCTCTGGACCATCCTGATCATCCTCATCTCCCGTTCGCAGTATCGACAAACGGACGTTTCGGCAAATCAAGACGCTCTCCCGATGCTTCGCCACGACCTCTCACCCCTTCGACATCTCTTATCAAGGAAATTTATTTCCTGAGAAAATATTCAATGCCGTCCCGCAGCTTCTTCCTACAGACACAAATTACAAAGTCTCTAGGAAAATGTCTCCTCGAAACGGCAATGCTGACTGTACAGTCTCATAGTTTAAGAAGAAAATTCGTTTGCTGATACCTGAAACCCAGAGGTCCAGGCTCTCATTCATGCAGCCTGATTAATCATTCATTTACGAATGCAGGCGTGGGCGTTCTGGCGTTCTGGCGTTCCGGCGTTCCAGCGTTCGGGCTCTACGCAGGCTGCAGCGAATTGGTTGCTTCTCGCCTACGTGTTACTTTGGACTGTGTTCCGCATGGGAAATCAAGAGCTGCTGCGCGCAGCTCGTCGCTTAGCAGTTTCCTATTTTCCTCTGTTTTCGCTCTGCCTCCGCTACTGCTGAATTGTTTATAGAATCTCCCGTGGATGACGTCAGCAGTTCATGCTTCCCTCTCGTTTTCGTCTTTGGCCATGCGTGTCTCTCTGAATGGAGTCGCGACGTCGACGTCTCTACGTCATACTCGATGCGGCGGATCTCGAACGGACACGCGTACCGGAAATCCTCGGTCAGCTTTAATGTGTTTACCCGAGACCGATCGCTATACTTCATCTCTGTTTCTCAGAGAAGAATAGACTCTTGTTTTTCACTCCGATCCTCCACGTGTTATCTTGCAATACATTTTTTCTAATTTTACGTAAACTCATCATTTATCTCTCACCGATCCTTCGCCAGAGTTTTTATCGACATATTCAATCACAGTACCTGACATGGAACATTTTCCCATTCAATGCGCATTCGACGGATGCACGAACCAACAAGACGCCAGCGCAGTTTTTCGGTCTTCTAGGTAAATTTCAGCTTTTGCCAAGGAAATCCGACACGAGATTAAAAACTTTTGACGATTCCGTCGTCCCCGTCGGTTATTCGACGACACGTACCGGCGTCCAAAGTGCCGTGAATTCCTGTTGAATCTCAAGGTCGTCTTCCCGACTGATCGATAAGCTCTATAGGATGCTGCAAGGATGGTCCATCCTCGACGTCGTCCCTTCCTGCATCCAATGGATCCCAACGGACTCCTCCCGCCCCTTCCTTCCTCTCCCTTCCTCTCCCTTCCTCTCCCTTCGTTCTACGAGCAAGGACTTTTCACGGGAGTACAATTGCCAGCAGCCTGAAACAAGAGGAGGAAGCGAAGACTAGAAAAAGGATGGGAATGAGAGAGAGAGAGAGAGAGAGGGGGGGGGCAAAGGGAAATGGGAAAATCCTCTCTACTGAACCCCTCGCATCCCCCCTCGCCGTCCCGAGTAACGATCGCTTCCCTTGCCCGGGGTACGAATAGCGTATAACGGAACCACCTCCACCACCTCCACCACCTCCACCACCTCCACCACCAGGATACCAGTAACAGCATCAGCATCGAGCGATCCAAGACCCACGCAGTCTTCCCCTCCTCCCGACTATTCGACAATCTCCAGCCAATAGGGAAGCCGGAATGCGCGCGCGCCCAAAACCCTCCGCCAATCAGAATCCACCCTCGCGCCACCCTTGGTCGACACACAATCGGCGTAACACGTAAGGAAAAGCGTCACGAAGATAGCAGCAACAGCAGCAGCAGCAGCCACCGCCACCTTCCACTCGTTCAGTCGCGAGAGGAGCTTTCAGTAGGAAGCCCGCTTTCACGAGGTGCGCAACCGGACGTCACTGCTCGCCCCCCTCGTTGCCCCCGTTGCCCCGGTTGCCCCCGTTGCCCCAAAAAGACACGCGCAACTAGTGATCAATCAAAAGGACTCGGATCCCGAGCCAGGATCCCGTGGGGAAAATCGGCACGGGACTCCACTCGACTTTGGCCAAATTCACTGATTCTTCGAATCAACCGATAACGCAGATTATTCTCGTTGGACGCTCCTTCGTTGACCTAACGTGGAATCGTTTTCGCCGTACAAAGAAAAGGCACGAGGGAAGGGATATCAGAGAGGGTCTTATTGTTTTTTTGTTTTTTTTTTTGTCTTTTCAATAAAATCGCGCGTTCGCCTCGTAACGATACACAATCGTTTATCAACGTATTTGGTAAGCCTGTCATCCTACCGGAAGTCACGTTATTTCGGTGATATCCGGTTATAATCGAAGACTTCATTATTGTACCCACGTCTTCCTCGGCGGCCTCGCCTCCCGGCAACTCGGCCTCGACGGCGCAACAGACGAAAACGAACTCGAACGCGTCCCGAGACATGAGTGGCGTCGGTTTCCTCGCGGCCGTCAAAACATTCGCACCGGGTGGCCGTCGTCGGCGACGGTGCGAGAAACAGCAGAAAACTTTGGAGCTACTCGGTTATGGGCAATGCGGCACGCAACCGGATGTTGTACCCTGTTGGGATGCTGCACCCCCGATTACTCCACCTGCTGCTTTCCTACCGCCGGGATACAAGAAGGGTTTCCCAGGTGAGGAACAACTCACGATCGCTCGCTCGCTCGTACCAGTCATTTTTTTTTTTTTTTTTTTTTTTTTTT
>NW_014333542.1:968706-968855 GCF_000341935.2 Cephus cinctus
TTTTTTTTTTTTTTTTTTTTTTTTTTTCATATCAAATATTTGGACAATGGCTTGATTGTCCTTTTCTTTCATCTCTATTAATACTGAAAAAAAATTGCTCAGAGTCTGAGTTGTATGTCTTCCTTTTTTTTTTTTTTTTTTTTTTTTTT
>NW_014333542.1:968929-1002445 GCF_000341935.2 Cephus cinctus
TTTTTTTTTTTTTTTTTTTTTTTTTTTTTTTTTTTTTTTAATAGAATTTAGGAGGCTGGGGAATTAATGAAATTTTTCGAATACCTTGTGTGTAAGCTTTAGAGATGAGATTGTCTTGAGTGAAATATCCATCTGAGAAAATGCGAGAACATCCGAGAATCTTCGTTGCTTCGAATTGCTTCCGTTCGCGCGTAATTGCTATTTTCGTTTTGAGCGAAAGCATCGGGTTTTTTGTAATTTCGGTAAATAGAGGGAAAAAGAAAATTGGAGAAATTATTAAAACTATACGAAGGTAATGAATTTCAATTTGAACAAAGGGAGCAAGCAGTTTAAGAGTCGAAACATCTTTTTATTTGTAAAAGCGAATTACGAAATGTTACCGACCTCGCGAATAAGCAAGAACTTACGTGGGGTGATTCCCTCGGAGCGTCCCGACGCGGGTCAACGACACGACGCTCGGGTTCAAGTTCATCCCTCAAGTGGCCGTCACTCTGCACCCTTACAGCGTCTATTACGTCCTCCGCTCGAAAGCTCTTACTTATTCTTTCCGATTGGTCCTAACGGAAAATCCACTGGGCGTCGGTATCAAGCGATTAGCGAAAGCGCCCATGGACGTCGCGACGCTTTGAACTCGTTCCCAATATAAATGTCCCAATTTGCCCGTGTATCCAAATTCCAAAGATAACAAGAGACGGAGGCACGAAGACCAATGAAAGATTTACAGATTCCTATGACAAGAAAAACGAGCGAATGTTTCATCCATGCGTCATACGGCGTCGCGACGCTATAGCGTCGCGGGAGGTTCGTGCGAATTTATATCGCACGTTCCACTATTTCGATTCCACTCAACGAAAGTAGGAACCCAACCCCTTCTACTCTTTCCGCTTAAAAAATACTGCGATAAATATTACCCATCGGCCACGTGGTTTACTAATTTATTTATAAAAAATAGACAATCTAAAATTTTCAACGTTCCACGAATATTTTACTCGATTTTGTCTCTGCACGCGATTATCATTTTTCAATGTCATATGTATATCTATATCTACTCCCCATACTTATTTGCCTCACTCTAAAGTGCTCAGCCATTTTTGAAAACAATGTGACAATTCCTTGAATACTACTGCGCCCATAGCTACAACTGAGACAATGCGCTGTGCCTCGCGATTAAAGCCTGAATATTCAACAGGCCGATTACACTGTCATTTAAGCAAGTATTTATAATTCACGTGACATATGGGAATATGTGAGAGAGAGAAAAAAAAAATAAATTCTGGATTATTAGATCTCTCTATGAATCATGATTAATAAATTGAGCTTTATGAAATATTTAAATATTACTCTTTACTCGCTATGATTTAAAATACGCAAGCCAATCTGATATGTAAATTAATTATCATTTTGATCAAACAACATTTGCCAACCCCTACGTATTCGGAATTGAATAAAGTTATCCAATGATTATTGGCCAGTCGCCACGTTGATCGATGGATCGGGGAAGTGCTGGTATTTAAAATTTTCGAATCTCCTATTATGGTTACGTGCACGATAGAGATAGGTACTTTATTTGAATTCCTTTTTATCAGGCACTGACCACTCTCCAACCCTTTATTTACCCGGGCTTCAATTTTCTCTCAATTTACGTAATTTCATTTCCGAGTATCGATTCCATTCGGTCACGTTCTCGTGCATCTCGTTTCGTCCCCTTTCTCCACCACCCCTTATTCCAAGACAGCATTAGCTCTTTTCTGCACGTCGCAGCTGCAGCTGCTGTGTCCCACCTTCCACCCACGTTTCCAGTAAAAGCTTTAACTATCCCCGGAACTAGAATGAAAGACGCTTTCCTGTGGAATTCGAAAATTGTTCTACCCTCCTTGCCAATAGACGCCAACCCCTTGTACTATTTAAGGCTGCTCCTGAGATAAGGTCGCGGACGTCCTTTAGCAATCCCGAATGGGGGAGGATTTTATCGGCCTTCCAGAGCCCCGAGCTTATTTTTCATCCCTTAAAAAGGAATCGGTCGAGGTCCCTTATCTTCCCAGTTAAATAGGGGTCGGATCCTTGACAATTAATTTGGCCTATGCCTTTTCTACAGATGCTTCCAAAAGACGAAAAAAAAAAATTTTCGTTACAAAATACGAAGGACCCATTTTTATTTTTCCGATTTCTACAAAGGGCGTAAGCGAGGGTGGTTTCGAGCACGACGAAGCGACGCCAAACGAGAAGCTCGAATTTTCGTAAAATTATGAACTCCCTGGATTCCAATTGATAATGTTATCGACGCTGCAATGTAATGAGAAATCGTTGATTAGCCGACGGGCACTCGGTGACAATTAAATTATTGGTGAATCTCCCGTTACCGGATACTACCCTCTGTATCGGTATATTCGAGTCGCTATTAAATTTAACAGTCTTTTGCTACCGCCCAAAACAACCCTTATCACCGAAACCCTCGAACGACTTCCCGTAACAGCGGGTAAGACAGAGGGCTAATTATTCGAAGCTCCCGATTGGTAAAACTTGACAAGGGTAGTAAAGGCCGCAGCGTGGAAACTCTCGGATCGAATCCCCGACCCTGTGCAAACAGGAACTTCACCTTTGCTTTATAGAAATCGAAGTTCGACCTTTTGACTTCACCGAATTTTTCACCCTTTACGTTGGAGTTCGACTCCCCTTCGCCTCGCGCCAATACCCGAAAATAAAATTGGTTTAGCCCAAGGGTGCACCCTTAACTCGGTCTCTGGAAGAGGATCCTTAATTCGTTAATCGTACCCGAGCAAAACCCTTGACTTATCTAAATTACAAAAGACAGCGGCGAAAGAGGTTAAAAAGAATCTTCTCCATTTTTATAAGGGATGAAAAGTCAACTCGCCGACTATAGACCTTTATACGTATTGTGGGGTCCCTTCTTTTATATTCTCATTATTTCCCGTCAGACGAAGAACGGAATCGCGACCTTCGTGCCTCTGTCGCTGTATAAGGGTGGTTTCGCATAAGGGTTGACGATAGCACCGTACCCACTAACAAAGGACAGGTAACTCCGAGTTGAACGGAAATTGTGCTGGGAGTAATGTAATGGCGTGACAGAAGGATACGGTTATTCATAATCAATGGAAAAGCTACCCTTGCTTCAACCCTCTCGGGCTGGCTGGCCGAGGTGAGAATAAGGGTTGTAACGAAACGAGGGGAAAAAATGTATGATTATTTAAACCAGCCCAGAGGGAGAACGAAGAGGAAAAAAGTATAAAGTCGAAGCGGATTAAAATGCCGATTCGGAGGCACGAGAATCCCTCACGCACCCCTGATTCACTTGCTACCCTTAGCATGATTTTCAAAAATCGTCTGATACTTTTTCCAACTAGTAACGGGAAATCAGCTTTTGAAAATAGTACGACGGATCATGAGTTCGGTTCTCTCCTCTCTGTGTGTTCATTTACTACCCTTAGACACAACAACCCTTAACTGAAAATCGATCCGCCCACACCAGAGGCTCCGTGCTACCAGTGTAGCCAATTACGAGTCTCTGACCTCCCTGACCCCGCCGCGTCACTGTTCAAAGACCGCAACCTCGCACCCTTAACGTCATTGCCATCCCCATTTTCACCCCCATTTTCACCCCCATTTTCATCCCCGGGTAGTCCCATCATCTGACAGTGAACAAAACCCAAGTTTAGCAAGTAGGGGCTTGCGTCAAGACGCCGTGATAATGACTGAAACTACAGGAGACTGAGGGCCCCCGAGCAACTTGCTCGGAATGCTGTCGTCGCGACGCCCAGCGCCGCGGGCGTCCCTCCTGTCTCGTACCTTGCTTATCCAGCGTTCTCGCTACTTCGTCTCGAGCAATATTTGACCAACTCAATTTTCTACGCCACCATTCTCACCGACGTCAATTCTTCTTTCTCTTTGTTTCCCTTAAAACCATGTATTTCCCTTAGGCGACTTGGACGAGCCGGTATGCCGTATTTTACACGTACCGGTATGATGGTATTTTTTGAATATCGGAATTATACCAAAATTTAATTGAACATCCGGGAGAAGAAAATTTTTGAAAATATAGTTTCTGCTACGTTTTTACGGAAAAGAAATTCAATAACAGGCACAGGTGGAATTAATAATCAAAAGAGACATCGTGCATTTGAATAGCCAGTGGGAGGCTGGTAGATGCAACTTTTAAATACGTTTGCAACTGCAACTGCAAGGGGGTCGTAATCGAAGTGCAGTTGCATTGTGCATCCGACTGAAAGTACTCTCCAAAACTGGAACCCCTTTGGCTGTCAGTAAACAATACTCGTTCCTGGACCTACCCCTATATCCCAGCATCCATTTCTCCTTTGGACCTCTATTGCATGCCTTGCATCAGCGATATTTGCATTCGCAAAACGGGCTTCGAGCCCTCTCTCCTTTTCCCTCTTTCTCTCTTTCTCTGTTTCTCTCTTTCTCTCTCGCTCGAGGGGGTCCAATTGTTCATCTGGGAAAACAGAAAAACCTTAATGCTCATCCACTCGTTCTCGAGGAGTCGCACTCAGCTGCCATTATTCTTTTCAATGATATTTATGCTTCTCCATCTTCCGGTCGTTCGCCATTTTCGTTTACATTTTTTTCAAAAAAATCATACCCCTCGAAAATTCCCGCGTAAAGCAACAATGGGCAAAGTATCCTCTCGTATCGTTAAAATGCTAAAATAACACAGCGGAATATAATACTGCACAAGAGATGAAACGGTGAATTTGTATTATCGAGGTAAAACACAAATGCATCATTTTATATACCTTTAAAGGAATTCCACGAGTACGAAAAAAAAAATCTTTACCTCACTGTTGCCAAATATCCGGGCCAAAGCCGCAATGCGCATCTAACGTATCTCAAAGGCGAAATTCCGTCGCTGCCATAAAACGCGAAGCGGTTCGGCCGAATTCCAGGAGGCTGCGAAAAGGTGCCGCAAGTAGAGGACGGAAAGTGGCACATCTCGTAATTCATGAAATAAGTCCAAGGAGTCAGATGTTGCGTTAAAGGGTATTGTCACGAGTGACGTCACGTAGGCTGGCCAAACTGGGACTATAAATAACAAGGCGCCACGTGCTTCGTTGCGCTTTTCGTGCTTTCGAGGATTCCTTGAAATTTCACAAAAGCTCCGCGATCCCACGTTATCCCCGTGAAATAAATTTATTTCTCCGTCTCAAATTATTTCCTCCTAAAATGTCTGCCCGAGAATCTGCAATTTTTTTTCTCTTTCCCCCAAACGTCCATTCGACCGGAAGCTCTTTATCAGTCCCAATTACTCGATCACCCTATCGATCAATTTCGTACCTGTTTTCAATCGTAAACTCGTCGACGCTTTCGTCGACGTAATTCCCAAAGCGCGTAACGTGACGTAAGTTACGAATCGCCTCGCATCTTCCTCCACCAGTCCGAATCCTCGTAACGAGCTGCTAACCCATCAAGGGCAGCCCATTCTATTCATAGACAAACTAACCTCAAATTCTATCGAGACTCCCGGCTGTTTGTACACGCAATGACTAATCCGGGAATTTTGGAAAATGTCGCCAATTTCATTCCTGCATACCCGCTGCACTCTCATCGCTACCTCGCGGATTGCCCGTGTTTCTTGGCACGCTCTTGACTCGCGTCGTTGCATCCCGCGCAGCATCCAGAGGTCGGCAATCTCAGAATTCTCAGAAGATTCAAGATCACGTATACACACGCAAACGTGTGTGTTACTTTACTGTCACCCCAGGGCATATATTTATATTTAAACCACATAATATTTTACCTTCACGGAATTCGTCATACCGCTTGATTCATTCTCAGGTGACAGAATTTCCAAAAGAAGATTACGTAAGAGAAATAATAAAAGAAAAAAAAAACATTCAGCCGTGAATCACCCCGTTGGTAGGATCTCTTGGGGTTTCAAGAAATTCACCCCCCCCCCCTGCCTTCATTCTTGATTAGATTTTTTTTTTTTTTTTCTAACCTTTAAGGATTCGAGTCGAATCTTTCAGGACGAGACAAAAAGAATGAAATTTCGCGACGAGACGCTTTTTGCTCTTCTGCCTATTGCTTCTTCTTCAGTTCGGACCTCCTCGTCTCCCAGAAAGAGAAGCATCCTCCCTCTATCTCTTTTTCTCTCCCACATAACGCCATTGCGTGTTCGCGTGCTTGCGCGTATGGTGTAACAGCCTTTTTCATCAAAGCTCTTCGCAAGCTTCTTATTTTAGACGACGCTCAGCTTCGGACTTTCTGGCAGTCGAGCGTCGGCGACGCTATCGAACGACAGCAGCGGCGAAGACGTCGCGACGCGCACTTATTTATTTATCGATACGAAAATGGGTCTCATCGTTTATCTGAAGTGGCGAGGCAAGTTTAGTGACGCGCAGTGATCCGCCTTTATTTTCCCCCATGGAGATATTATTTATTTTATTTTTTTTTTTTTTTTTTTTTTTTTTTTTTTTTTTTTTTTTTTTTTTTTTTTTTTATTTCGACCTTTCGTCTTTCTCAACCCTTCCGATTGCCATTATCGACCTTTTCTTTCGTCTCGTATCCTAATTTTTCTACATTCAGTTGAAATCAACATAAAAGTGGCTACTTTGTAAATTTTCATAAAAATTGGCCACTTTCTCAGGGAACAATGAAAAATTCATCCTTTGGAAAATATTTTTTTAACTCGATCAACCACATTTCGTCGTTATGTCGAAATTAATTGATACTCGATCGAGCCTTATGTTATTTTTTCTTTGTAGACTTTATAATCCCTCTCCGCCACTTTTCTTTATTTCCTTAGTATATTTTGCCATTTACCAACATCTTCGTTCCTGACTACAAACTCCAGAAGCACTTTCGTCCCCTATTATTATTTCCCTATTATCGTGTCTCTTCGGTGTAAAGATCTACCAGGTCGCTTTAAAGAGAACCTTTTTTTTTCCATTTCTCTAAATCGATCCGAAGTTTGTGACGTTAGTCAAAATCAATTTCCGCTTTCGCGAGCCGCGCGTAGGTCCGAAGCTCCGAGTGGACGTGATCGAATCCTTTTCGAGAATTTTTCAAAGTGCTCCCAACCTCAGAAGCCAAAAAGTCACGCAGCGGCGCGTCACGATTGGTGGAACTTCATTGGAGCTCGTCCAAATTACGAGGATTCGTCATGCCAGGAATTCAAGGATTTGTCCAACTTCACGGTTGCCCAGTACCAGGATTCAGGATTTTATCCAAAGGATCAATTCAGATCCAGCAGTTGCCCATCTTCTCCATAGTCAAATTCAGCTCTGCGTCTCCAGCCTGAATCTTACAATTAGTCTTCTCGAGCATCGGGTCCCAGGGGTGCGTCATCGCCTGGGCTGCGGCGTCTAGACGAGACGTAGAATTCAGTTGCGCACTTGATCGTCTTCCAACTTTTTCTTAATTAATGTTCCGCGCGTCAACTGCTGCTACGAGAAGCCAATGAACTGTCTCTTAATTAACCAAAGTTCGTTAAACGACCTTGATTAACGTAATTCATCGCGTACCCCCTCAAACATATCCGGTGGGAAAAAAAAATAAATAAAGAATAAACCATTTTGAATGAAAGCCACGTTCACACCACTGCAATAAACATTTACTCCGGCATACGTAAAAGTATAGTACTATACGCGTATGCTAATACCATCCTAACCCTAAAAATAGATTTTCATTGAACCGATCTCTTGCTCTCTCTCACTCGAGAACAAGAGAGAGAGATGCCAGTCTCATAGTCGGATGTTAAGGCGAGATAATATCGTGAGGAAACGTAGAATTTATAATAAAACAAAAGCCCAGACTAAAAAGTGATGCAAGCTCTGGCTTTCTGTGCTTTTTAGCCGATTGCTCCTTCCCTCCATCCACTTGTTTGCGGGTTGCTCGGTTACTTCTTCGCAATATGTATAATTGAAGTTTCTATTTCGTTCTTATACCTGGTTTGCTTTCTCTTACAGAGCCGAAGAAGGAAAAGACTGAACAGAGTGCAAATGGCGCGGTATCGCCGAGCGGGGAACTTCCCAATCCGGGATCAGCTGTTCCTGGAGCTGTTCCCGTATCCAGCGCACCCACGTCGGGTGAGCAGCAGAAGCCAAACAGGCCGAGCACCCTCGGAGCTCCTGGAAAAATCACCAGGAGGTTACTCTGCTACCACAGTGAGCACTGTATGTCCCATCAGTCACCGCCGAGACAAAATCGACATCCCGGTGGCAGTGAGTACTGCCTCCAGAGAGCATTGCGCCTGCGCCATTGCAAATTGGCTTACGCGTATCACGGCATCGTGGCTTTGCACAAATTATTTTTTTTTTTTTTTTTTTTTTTTTTTTTTTTTTTTTTTTGCTACCTCACTTTTTTTTGGCAACGTTGCCTTCCATGGAGCGGTAGATATTCAGTGTTCGATTAATAATTCCAACGAGGTTATCACAACGCGTGTTCTGTCGGAAACAGACGTGGGATGCACGAGAGGCCTTGGTCCGGGGTGGCGAAGGGCGGTAAATTCAAAAAGAGCCACGTTGTGATTACTTGATACGAAAGCCCGGAGGCTGTACGAAAGGGTTGGAAAATGAAAGATGGCTAATTAAAAATGCAATCTGTCTCGCATCCATAGGGGTTTTACTATGCGCTGCGGAATATCGTCTCGGCTACCGGAAGGAGCGGGAACATCCAGTGAGGTTCCCCCCATGTCCTCGGGACATTTTGGACCCTGTACCCTTTCAACTGAATCCTTGGATTCTATATTTTTCCCTTGAAAAATCCTTCCTGTTATCTCTGCACCCTGCCCTTGGGTGTCGCAAAGCCATATTTTTGTAATTTTTTTCCTTCACTGAAAATGGATGCCTTAGAAAAATATTTAAAATTCTTATCCAATTCATGCGGCGTATCTAAACTTTGTGTAACCTATCTCTTGCTACATCTATTTCATAATTAATTAAAGTATCCTCAAGGAGACTGTTGGTTTGGCATAACTTTGTAAACTCAATAACTACCAACTTTCACGTAGCTCCAAGTGAATTAGAGTTTGTAACCAGAAATACTTAGAATCCGGGTTTGCTGTTAGATACTGAAATTCAGGTGCTCAAGATAGTCATTTAAATTAACGAATTTATTACTTTTCCTGTAGAGAAATTCGAGTCGGCGTTTACATTGAAATCCTAATTGAAATCAATGAAGTCAATAGTGGAACTAGGTAGCGAAATGTTAATAGATGAATAGTTGATAGCAAATCAAATTTCAGTCTGTATCTCATTAACGAGCATGTAATCGATACGCCGATCTGTTTGCCTGTCGCTTGTTTGTTCGTTATCCTACGTGGGATAATTAACGTTAAATCGAATCCATTCTCTGATGAGGTTCCTTGCGTTTCAGTGCCCGAGGGTGGTCATCAGGGCACGACGACACCCTCGCAACAGCAGCAGCATCAGCAGCAGCAGCAGCAGCAACAACAACAACAACAGCAGTATTTACAATTGCCCATGCAAAACACACTAACGCTGTCGGAACTCCCAGAACCGCCGATTCCATTAAGTGAGATCGGCCCGATTCCGCCACCGCCTATGTTCAGTTCGCCAAGTCCTACTCTGCTGGCTAGACAGCAACAGCAAGGAACCGGAAGTGGAGTCCATAACGCAGTTCCTCTTGATTTATCAGACTACGATTACGAAGGTACCACTAATAAATCTGAAAAAAAAGAAATAACAACATTACGTGTAGATGGTCAGAGTTCATTAAACTTTTGGTAAATCACAGATCAGGAGGACATCGACGTGGACGAGGAAGAGGAGGACGATCGATACGTCTTCAGGGTGTCTCATCCTGATCCAGCAATCGATACGTCCAGGGTGGAAGAGATTCCAGCAAAGGAGCCAAAGTTCCATGCGATGCCGCTGAAGAGTGCCCTGAAGAAGAAGGGTCCGGGCAGTGGACCAGGGACGCCCCAGAATACACCAACCCAGGAAAACAGACCACTGACCCTGCGTCAGGAATTGCATGCCTCTTTCAAGTGAGTCTTCTTGCTGCTGAATTCCTCAGAATGGACCGATTAGCGAAAGCGTTCTCCAGATGATCCCATTCATCTTGCACTCATCTGATCTGACATCCTCAAGCACTTAAACCTCCCAGATGAGCTCTCTCTCCTCGCAGACCGGATTTAATACATACTCCAGAGACCGGAATGCTCGATACAGCCTGAGTGCCTGGATATAAATGAAATAAAAATCTAGAGCCCTTGTCCTAAATGCATCTACCATTCAGTCAGGTCAAAGGATTCCTCTTGCTGAACGCAATGACACCCTAACAGTTTCCGGCTGTGAGCTTGTAAATTTAAAGGTGCACTAGGTGCGCGTCGATGCTCGTCTCTCTAACTCTTTGTCACTGGCAGCACAAAGAATTCGAGTAGAACGTGCGAAAATGGTATTTGAGAGGAAGACTATTTGAAATTTGCAAATAAGAAAAGATCAAATGAAGTACCTTTCTCCCTCCGGAGAACGTTTGGCTAATTTATTATAAGGGAATGTCGTTCTGTGAGTCTTGTGAAATGCAGCTGTCGTGTCTTGTGCATTTATGTACACTGTTTTTTTGTAAAATCAAAGTTCATTGACTCACGAAATTTCATAGAGATGAGAACGACAGACCATTAGGAATTATGTGAGTAGGTGTCACTTCGCACATACGTCATGACATTGTCAATCACCAGTAAAGAGAGAAACGTATTTTTCTTATGCTTAACAGAAGGCCGCCATTGAGGCCTAGGATTAAAATATGGTAATTGGGAAAAACTAATTAATTAAGCATGCCCGTGCCAAGTTTGTCTAACGGGTTGATCGCGGGAACCAAACTGTTCTAAATCTTCGAATTCGTAGCATGAAGTGTATTTGCAAAAAGACAAAAAAAAAAGACAAAAAAGACAAAAAGAACCAACTAGTCTACCTCTCTGTTTCTCTGTCTTGTCAATCAATCTGTCAATGTAAGTAAATTTTAAGCACGAGAAAATAACAGGGATTCTCATACTCGCCTAAAACTCATTTCTTCCCATTATCTCAATGCTCATCCGCAGAATCTCGTTATCTCATTGTCTCATTCACGAGTAGAGAAGAGAAGGGTGTATTGTCTCATCTGAATTTTCCATCTTTTTCGTGAATCGCGTATGGAAGCACATTTTTGATTCCTTTTGTCAAACGTAGAATAGAACATTGGTTCGCGTCAGTATCAACCAGCAGTGGCGCAGCATCCCATAATTCATATTCCCCATTAACATTACAGTAGTCGACCGGTAAGATTTGGATTGGCTCTGCCTTGCACTCTTGAGAACAAGGAGAATGCAAGGCCCTACGTCATACGGGAGGATTCCGATGGAGATCAGGGCGACGGGCAGGTCCTCTACAGGGATGACGACGACGAAGAGAGTGAGTAATGAATTATTAGAATGAAAATTATAGAAATCGAATACTAGCCCGATGACGTATTGTTTCACTGTTACCTTGAATGAATCCCCACCTAGTTTCAAGAAACTCGTTGCACAATACCGAAATCAACCTTCACGGACAACTAATTATATTCTGGGCGCGGATTCGCTGTTCCACGTATATATATATATATATGCGCGTCCAACTTTATATTAATATCCAAAGATAGCTGGCAAGCTTAGTGCGTTCCTGGCTGTTGTCTTACTCCTGTGTGCCACGTCGAACTTCCTGCTTCGATTCCGAAATTAAAAAATCGCCCTAGAATCAGTCCTCCCCGATTATGTGGTTTCCGGATTGGATAAAAGACCATAAGTGGTTGTGCTTCGTGTTGCACGTGGTTTTGACTTAAAAATATTGTATCGAATGACCTGTGTGTTTGTTGGTTAAATAAAATGCTGTCAATATGGACGGCGTCGACTCTGTCGATTGTCCAAGCGACGACCGAGTCGACGAGAAGATTTACACTGTTGGAGCGCAGCCTCGTTTGGTCCTCCATTGTTGAAAGTAAAAAGAACCCTCGGAACGACCCAGAGATTCCTGCTGTATCGTTTCTTCGACTGATTCGGTATTTCTTGTTTGCAGATCGACTAGCTGCCAAGATAGCACGCAAGGAGTCGTTGTCTTTGAAACTGGCTTTGAGACCCGATAGGCAGGAGCTCATCAATAGGAACATTCTTCAACTTCAGTCCGACAATGAGAGGCAGGAAACCAAGGAAGCCATTGGTGCAAGGCTCATCAGGTGAGAGTGCATTGTAACAGCAGTTTCATGTATATTGACTCTAGAAGTTGGTCCAGGTATGGCAAATCTGGTCTGGATTAAGATTAATTCCACGATGCAAATTAGAAGATGCTTCAAGAGTGAATCACGTGTTGTTTTAATCAGGTGGAATTGCATACCACGTGGTTCACTTTGATGTCATAAATAGAGACCGGAAGTCTCGTGCGGTATACAGAAACGTGACAAGTCATACGAGTCTTCTTTATATTTTAGGCGGCTCAGTATGCGGCCGACTCAAGAAGAGCTTGAAGAGAGGAATATATTGAAAAGTAAGAGAATTTGATAGAACATATAATATCGTTAATAGAGTTTCTTTGCTCGTTTCGTAAAACGAATTCATAGAACGTAAGGAAACGCTAAGGAAGTAACGAGACCAAGGATACTTTTTGGGAATCCTTCTTCAAAGGCAAGATATTCCACTAAAGAGAGTGCTTCCCTTTCTAGAGCAAAGTCCAGCCGAGGAAAAGAAGCAGAAGGAAGAAAAGAAACGGTACCTCTTGCGAAAGCTCAGCTTTCGTCCAACCGTGGAGGAGCTCAAAGAAAAGAAGGCAAGTTGATCCAAACCCAGAAAATAAAAGAGAAATAAAAAATAGAAAAAGAACAAGTCTCCAAGAGGATTACCTCAGTGCAAAATCCTTTTATAAACTGTACACCTAACTATTTCTCTAATGCCTCTCTATCTCTACTTCAGATCATCAGGTTTAATGACTACATTGAGGTTACGCAAGCTCACGACTACGACAGGAGAACCGACAAACCCTGGACACGACTCACACCGAAGGACAAGGCCGCCATTCGCAAGGAACTGAACGAGTTCAAGAGCTCGGAGATGGCCGTTCACGAGGACAGCCGACACCTCACTAGGTATTTTTTTTTTTTTTGGAGGAATTTAATACAATTTAAAAAATTTCGTATAGGATTAAAATTAATAAGAAAAAACTTTCTTCTTTTTCAGGTTCCATAGGCCATGACAATTGCAATGTGCAGAGGTGTTAGAGTGTGGTGCAGGTTTAGGTGCAGGTGCAGTGCGGTGGTCGTACGCGGACCAGGTGAATCAGTATCGTTACATTACGTATGACCGATCGTGTACGATGATAACGACGCTCTTGGCGTTGGTGACGTCGACGTCAACGTTAGCAAAGGCGTCCACGGCGTCGACGATGATTGTGATAGGGTGGCCTGCCTAATCGGGATCGGCGGACCACTCACAGATTAAGGGCCAATCTTCTTGGTTGGATCCTTATGCACGTAAAACACCAGTTTGCCGTCGGATTAGCTCTCGCGTTTGTTACCCGGCACGTTATTACTTTTTATTTCTATTTCTATCTTTTACTCTTGTCCCCTTCGTCTTGTTTTTGCATTTTTACCGCTCGTTCTCTTGCTTCTAATAATTACTCTACAGGCTCACAGTGGACTCTTGACATCTCGTGACAGTTCCCCGGAGACCTATCAGTAGAAACCATTCTTGTGACCTCACATAACCGGGCCTATGTGTCGTTCCTTTACTGAAATCTATTCTTCCTTATTTTTCTCCTGGGGCAATTACCGACCGACATTCAGTCCTCGAGGACGATGTTGAAGAAGCTCCAGGTCGCCAGGTAACACTCGTTCACGGAGCAATCTCGAACTGCAAACGCTTACAATTATTATAAATAAATTTATACTATATAAATGCATTGTGCAATTATACTTTGTACACGAGTATATAGTACATACAAATAGCGGTTATTAATTATTGTTATAATTATGAATTATTATTGCGATTGCGATTATTTCTATTATTATTATTATTACAATTATTATTATTCGTATTATCGAAGTTCATCTCAATTTAATTATACCAGTCGCAGTCACGTCGATCGAGCTCATTTTAATTAACCTGACGAATATTACGTTTTTGTACGTTGAGCGTTTTAATAAATTACGAAATTCAGAAACGACGCTCGATCGCTCGACAATCCGGGTCGCCATTGCTGCTGTTGAAAACAAAAAGGAAAAGAGGAAATCAAATTCGCGAACGAACGAACGAACAAACAAACAAAAGGAACGGGAGGCGAGATTAAAGAGTATAGAGAGAAGCAAGGAGGGGACAGGAGCCAGGATGACAAAGATACTCAAAAAAAGACAACCACACACTCAATTTGAAAAGACATTTGTTTCAAACGAACTAAAGGAAAGTCCATTCCCGAGGTAGATACGTAATTTCTTTTTTGTGGGCTTGAAACCAAAAACAAATTACTCACCCGTGCGCCTCGAGACCGAGAAAATGACGAGAGGAACGAGTGCCGGTCCGATTCTCAATTTGGCTTCTCCCCTCCTCCCCCCCCCCAAATTTCCATCCCCATCAATCTCAATCTAGTTGCGCCCGTCTTTTATATAGAATCCATCGTAGCCCGTCCCTTGGGGTGAAAGTACTTTCTCTCCACTGAAGATGTCCGCTATCGTGTAAACGAAAGTCTCGTAGGTAAAAACTTTCTCGTCTCACCAACCCTTCGCCACAGTTCGATATTAATCTTTCCCCAGTGCGCAGCTTAGAGAGTTCTCGGTAAGCCCGCAGTGCCGAGATTCACGAAGAATAGTGTATACTTTAACGACGACGAGAAATAACGAATGAATAATTTAATGTAATTAAGGGTTAGTCGGGTGAGACAGAAAGAGTGAGAGAGAGAGAGAAAGGATAGAAAATAGAGCACGAAATAAACTTAGGGAGACGTACCGTTGTTACGATTTAATATTAATATTGTTCGACTAGCGTCGTGCGCATGCGCGTCCGACTCTCTTCGCGCAGATAAACACCCTTCAGCTTAAAACTTTCACCCCCCAGGATGCAACCGAACCTCGGGCTACCGTATAGTCGAGGGGTTTGATTGACGTACGTTCACTCGTAGTGAGCTCCTTCGAGCCTATGAACCAAGTCGAAACCACCCTATGTGGATGATCCACCGTTTTGACGAATGGTTAAGGGCGGTTCTCATCGCGCGATCATGGAGGCTAAGTCTACTGGCGCATTGACGAACGCGAATAACACTGTGAAACATATTAATAAATCTTCTGTATATATCGCATAGATTACGAAAGGATAACAAGAGTATGGGAAATAATTAAAGAAAATAAATAAATAAAAAAGAAACAGAACACACGCCACGCTACACGTTAACGCGAGTAGATACTTATTGCGGTAACAATTATAAATACTAATTTTAGGTATGAACGCCCTAATGCAAATAATACACTATTATAAATATATAAATACATATATATATATATATTATTATATTGCCGCGTAAAACAAGTATGTGCATTTTTCCAAGCACAGAAAAAGTTGGTATTTTGTGTACAAACAAAGAAAATTGTTGAACATTTCGACTGTATTTCGGGATACGGGAAAAATTAGGGACAGAAGAGCACGACGCGAATTCTCAACGATTCTCGGCAACCGACGTTGCGTCTCTGTATGTGATCTTTTTTTTCTATTCTTGCGTCCTTTCACTGTCTTAACATTTTAGGGTCGTTTAATCAAAAGCGAAATAATCCCATCGATCTTGGCACTGTGTAATTTTCTTGTTTCTTTTTTTTTTTTTTTTCTTATCACAACCTAAAAAGTAGTCCAGTCACAGTTGTGACCGACGACTTCTTCGACAGTTTGACCGACATCCGGTAGACGCGCTCACGTTCCACCGGAAATCAGTGCCAGGATCGACGTTGTTCGCATAATAGAAAGAATAAAAAGTCAAGAGAAGAATCGTAGAGGATCTTTAAAAGACTCGAAACCGTCGATGAAAACTAGGGAGGATCGTGGACGGACGAATCTACTTGTATAATATTAATTGAATTAATAAATTAACGAACTAAAAACCACGAAGGGAGGTAGATCGATAAGGCGTTACGTAACGAAACACAGAAGAACGGGAAAAACATTGTAAATCCCCGAGGAACGATTTATTCGCGCAGACATAAAAAAAAAAGCAAAAAGAAAAAGAAAAGACGTATCCAGCAAGGAATCAGAGTACATTAAATAACAAGTAATCCTGTCTAACTAAGTGAATGTATCGCCATTGCGTGAAAGAAAGAAATAAACTGGAGATCGACGCCCAAGATAGACTTAGGGATTTTTACCAAATGACAGCGCCACGCGGGCTGACGATTATCCAATTGAAAAGTTATAAGATAAAATTGTACCCCGTCGTCTCGAAGAGGATAGGTCATTCGCTTCGAGATAAATAGAAAGCGCCCGGAAGTTGTACCAAAATGGTCCTGATTGAGACACGATGCCCAGAAACGGTTGCGAGCGACGGGGAAGAGTTGGTACATTATTTCTTTTTTTAAATTTTCCCCTTGTCGGAGAAAAAGAAAAAGCCCGACGAGACAGTTCCGCGGATGCTGGACCTGGTGAAAGGTGTCACTCGTCAAAGCACCGCTTGCTCCTTGAGCCAGAAAGACGTATTCCGATTCACCTTGCCATGACGAATGCCTCTGAGTCACGGCCAGAGGACTCCGTCGACGCTGCTGCGTGAATCACGAGAGATTCTACGTCGTGGCGACGGCGCGGCTCGAATTAGTAAATTGTCCGAGTTCAAATGGTCGTGGGAATTGGAAGACGAATTGAAAATGAGAAATAAAGGACACGCGTCACGAAGGCTATTTTGCTCCAGCTCACGACCTGGATAACCAGGACGTCCTGTCTCGTCGGTCTCTCTTTCGTTTACCTTGTAGTAGAGATGCGGCGGAAGATACGCAATTGTATTATATTTTGAAAACGAGGATTATGAAAAGCCTCTAATTCTAAGAGTAATAATGTATATAATTATTATTGTAAACTTGAAACGATTATTATCTGCTTCGAGGAGAAGCAGGCGACCCGCTTGAAATCAGAATGCGTCAGGTTAATTGAGGCATTCTGGATGGAACACGAGGAAGAGCCACTTCCGGTTCGGAAACGATAGGAATATAAAATAGAGAGAGAGAGAGAGAGAGAGAGAGAGAGAGAGAGAGAACAAGTGAGAATCGATGATAAATAGTCCTGAATGACTTTACAGCGGATCCGAATCGATGGAGACGAGTCAGTAGTTTTCCCTGTTCATATTTTCGGCGGGAAACGATCCACGTTTCAATTTTCGGAACCATTCTCTTTTGTTATTAGTTTATACGCACTACGATTATTGCAATTTATTGTATTATTAATGAAATACTGTAACAAACAAAATACTGTTAACTATTCTTAAAAAATTAAAACTTTTGTAAACTGAGAGACGGATGCCTCTTTGTGCGCTAGTTGAGGAAACTCAGAGTGTCTTTTGTGACTTTAAATGATCCACGTGCAAGAATACCTGAAACCTTGTCCTTTCTTTTTTTTTTTTTTTAATTTTATTATTAATAACAGACGAAGCAAAGAAATTGAGTCTTTAATAACAATAGGTTTCGGAGGTATGTTTGGCTAATATAATCATTGAAATGAGAATTGTACTTGATTTTGCGCGTAAGAGAGTTACCGTCGCTGCCAACAGATGGCTCCACTGTGCTAGCCAAACTTTTTAATGATCCAACAGTCTCACGCAGTTGCGATGAATGAAGCACGTAGCAACGGAAAAATGTAATATGGTTATGTATTCACTATTCACAATGTTAACTGTGACACGTAGATGCGGACTAGGGTCTTAAGTGGTTCTTAAATACACGACGGACGGAAAAAAAAAAAGAAATAAATAAAGAATACAAAGAGTACCAAAGCCCACGCATAATGGCGGACTAGTGACGCTCCAGCCTAATATCTGGTAATAAAACACGACCACAGGCCGCAAACGTGTACGAGGATCCATACAAATTTTGGGATAGAAATGCTGAAAAATTGGGATGTACGAATAAAAGTTTGGAATAAAGGAAAAAATCATCGTATTTCAGTACGGGAAGATTCAGGATCAGATTCTATCGTGTGTATCTCTCTGGTAGTGCTGCCACCGACGAATGAGTCGAAATCCGAAAAGTCATTGGTGGTCCTGGGCAATTCAATTTTTCCTGGAAGAATCTTGCCGAGCAATCTGAACGGCGATACCTAAAGAAAAAAAAAAAAAAAATTTAATCTCACCGCAAACTCTTTTTTCAACCAAATACCCTGTTGTACCATGATAAAATTGTCATCATCCTCACCGTCTTGGATTTATAATCCTGAAAATCCCTGCCCATGTAAAACGCCACACGCTGAAGTCCCAAAACCGATCCGATCCTCATCCTTGGATCGGGCTGGAGCAATCTCCTGAGAAGATCAGCGGCGGCTGGCGTTATTTTAGCATCAGCAGGCAAAGTGCCAGGATCAAAAGAATCCTGGCTCTTCCTATCAGACATAAGATTGCTCACGGCCGTAGTGGGATACTGAAATCAAATAATAAATTATTATGTGAATTGGATCAATCGAAATACAATCGGTCGGTAAAAAAGGGATATTATCAGTGTGCTGTTACCAACAGGCTAAAGGTACAGTTCTGTTGCTGCTATCCTAGAACATAGATCCACACATAGGGTCAACGGCCACTCACGACCCTCAACCTATCCGCTCGTCGATCCATCCAGCGATTGGATCACACGCGGTTCCACGATCCTTACCCGATCCTCCAGGAAAGTCGATTCGAGTGAAAATCCACAAGCCAAACATTTATTCCCCCAAATTCGAACCAGCTGATAAAGTAACTCGGGTAAATTCAAAAATCGATCGATCTTCGGGTAAATATCAGATCAAGCCACATGGACCAGAGAAACCGCGATCTACAGATTCCGAATATCTTTCGCGCATCTTATTAGTATTTTGATCGCAACCTGAGTATCTGCCCATACCTGCTACTAATTGGCTCTGCTAGCCACGTAATAGACAGAGAAGCCATTTCAATTTGATCTCGGGGAGGACCTTGACCGAGAGTAACGGTACACCCAGCCATTATTACGAGATCGTAGATATAATGGATACGGTTTACTCTTCCTTCTGGATAGACCGAAATTAAGCCGCTCTACCTATGTATATATATATATATATATATACATAGACGTGAACAAACATCAAACGCCCAATGTCGCACCGCCAATCCTCGTCACGCACGCTCCTCCTTTTCAATAGCCCAGGATCCTTAGTTGATCGCCAATTTTTTTCTTTTTTTTTTCTCCCAGAGTTTCCAAGCGCGACGTACCGTGCAAACTTTTTGCAAATCACTCATCGATAAGCGGATTTCCCCTAGCGGCCAATTGGATTCCATCGCGAGGTCGTGTTGCGTTGCAAAATATCGCGAGGATGAAGATCGATCCCGTAATGATCGTATATAGGCGCCGAGGATGATCGCCTCATGAAAGGTGCTCCTCTGGCAGAAGGTGGCTGGCTGGCATCTCGAGAGGCGAAAAATACTCTTTGCTGGGACGTTGCCCTCGCCGTGTTATACCTATAGGCACTAACGTCGGTTGCTGCTATCCTGGCGCGGAGGAAATTTTTGTTCCAGCCTAAAAAGGGATACCTGGATATATATAGGTATAGAGGCGAATGTCAGTCGGTATTTAACTGAACACGGTATATACGTAGCGAGGAGCGGATGCCGCCATGCTAAATGCAAATCCACAGTGCGTAGATGGTTCTACCTTGTGGTAGCTAATTGCTGGGTAAACCTGAGGCAGCCCGGCAGCCCCGGACAGCCCCGACAGCCCCGGACAGCCCTATGCACGAGTGTTGCGATCCTTCGATAGTTAGCACTGCGTCAAGGAGTCACTGCTTAACTAAGTAGGTATAAGCAGAAAAGCAAAGTAGCTTTTATTACATAGTGTAGACCCTACGGTGTATACACACATATATATATATAATGGCTAGAGGCCATTTTTCCAGTCGGCCGATCGCGAAGTACTGGCGGAAAGGAAATGGAGAGAGAGTAAAAAAAAGAGAGAGAAAGAGAGAATGCAAGTAAAATAAAAGAAGGAATAACTTCCTTCGCACGAATCGACGCCACATTACATGGGAATGATAATCCGTTCTTGGGGTATCCGTGTGTTTGAGGTATAGTGAGCGCAGACTCGAGCCAGTCAGAACGGAAGTCACGAAATCAAAAGGAAGCCACGAGATGGAATAGTAGAAGCCAGATAAGTTGCGTGGAAAAATTCTTAGAATGTGATCCTGACCAAGAAGGTAGACCTGGCTGCTACCACGTAATTCCCGACGATGCATTTCGTGATCCGTGCCAGGATCTTCGAAGATCCCCTGGATCGGGTCAACGAATCGAGGAAGCGCGTACTGGCGGATAGTGGTTAGCGCATGGCCTGACATTAACTTGGCACTAAGCGTCTGCCATTAGTCGGGACAGCTGCGCGAATCTCCTGGCGCCAGGAGTAATCGCATCCAGGTATTAGAGGTACTCGGTGTAATCTATGCGCGAACGTTGGGCTATTTATAAACCAGCTCTCCGTAGCCGCTGGCCACGTTAAACAGACCGACGTGGTCTGCCGTGTCTCTGGCTGTTTTCCTGAATAGCAAATCCTACTTGTGGTCGGTAAAGACGAATTCTGTACTAATAAAGTTCTATCTTTCTATTTTCAGGCCTAGGGTGCTGTCGTTGTTATACTTCTCAAGGAAGGGGTCCAGGACCGTCCTTGAACGTGGATGCTGTACACTCTCGAGCCCACCCTCCATTCCCAGGATAGCCGCTCGCAGTGGATGAGGACGAAGAAGAAACCAGCTACCCTGAAGGGGGTCCACTTGCAGGTACGCACGTACGTGGGGCATGGAGGCGCATAACCGAGCGCATCCAAGTCGGCAGGTACCCACGTACACAGCTAGGTAGACACGATGTAGATAATGCCAGGAGCTATAAATAGATTGACAGGAAGGGGGATGAGAATGAGGAAAAAGAAGACGAAGCCTCAAGATCTTGAGCCGAAGGAAGTAACGTAACGAAGCAAAGGCTCAGGATCCCCAGGGCGACCTCGCGTCGTCCTGGTTGAGCTGCTGGGGCCCTCGCCAGGCCCAGCCGTTGGTACTCCTGACGCTGGTGGTTGGTAACCAGGTTCGCATTTAGATTTTTCATCCAGCTGGAGGCCGATTAAGTCGGAGCTGGTTTGCCTTGCGAAGGCTTTCTTACGTCCTGCGCGAGTCCGCTGATCCTGAACGCGGTGCACTAGCCTCGGCCTCCTTCTCTTCCTTCATTCTTGCTCCTTCTCCTTCCTCTGCCTCTTTTCATTCCCTTTCCCTGCTGCACCCTTCCTCCCCTTTTCTCCCTCTTCGTTCCCTTCTTCTTGCTCTTCGCCCGATGCGCTCCGCGTTCTATTTCTAGACCAGGAGAGTCTTGCCCGAGTCCAAGGATCCGACATCATCGCCATTCCTACGCGGCTACTAGGCAGGCGCTGGTCTATGCGTCTCTCGATCCGGTAGGCAGGTGCGACGAGCCCAGTCCAGAGCCATAGAGGCTGCTAGGGAGAGTAACTGCTTTTGCGAATATCTTTTTTTTTTTCCTTTTATTTTTTTTTTTATTTTTCTGAGAATCCGCCCGAAAGTGAAAGCTAAATCATTCTGCGGCAAATAGCTAACAGGACGTTTCAACAGAAAGTCAGTATGTCCAATTTGTTAAGTTCGATCGTCACCGAGGTGAACGATCGACAGAAAGCCAGCCGTCGTCTTCGCCACTAGAGATCCTCGCGTGGATTTCATCTCTTTATCTCAAGGGTCCACACGTCGCTGCAACATGCAAATTCGAAGGAAAGCGACAGTACCGGGACATTTTCGAAAGTCGCTTCTTACTCCTAATCGCTCGTGCGAAATAAATTTTTTTTTAATAAAAAAAATTCACTTCGACTTGTATCCTATCTCTTTGTAAATCTCGTCTCGCTGCGATTGGACGTTGCGAGGATCGTTAATTGGGCCTTGGCGGAATTCAAGTCGGACCAAAGAATCCACGCGAGGTGTAGATGGCGACCTGGGCCCTGTGAGAACGAGAATAAAAGAAGACCAAGAGGAGCCCACAAGGGACAAAATAACAAAGGGCCTTCTCGACATCGAATATATACGCGAATACCCATCTACTATACCTTCTTCAATTCCTACTTCACTTTTTTTCCTCCTCTTCTTCTCTCCTTTTTTTCTTCCTCTTCCAGACTTCTTCTCTACTTCGCTCCCTAACATCGCCGATACCCAGACTGCACTAAGGGCAACATCTCGCGACGCTCCAAACGAATATCGCGGTATTTTTAGACTAGCCAGTTGAGCCCGGTTCGTATATCATGCCCATGGAGAAGTTATTACTGACTTAGACCTTAGATGGGCCCGATTTGGCCCAAGGCCCTCAAAACTCGTTACGCCAAAGCGGGAGGGCCCTAAATGCTGCGAGTCTTTTTTCATTTGAAAAAAAAAATCTGACGTTTCAAAACGTACACGGCAATCTCCACGGAGATATTAATTATTCTAATCCCGAATAAATAAACGAATAAAATATATATAAATAATAGGCACCGGCAAGGGGATGGCGACAAGGCGATTCCTTTCTGCAATATATTTTTCTACCACACGTTAAACGTTCTCCTGCTGTCCCTTCGTATCCCTTGGTCTCCCATCCCTGCAGGTTTGTTCCCTACCGTATAGGGAGGCGAGCAGCCACGTCGATACGGTTTGCTGAGCGCCGAGCAAAAAGGTAAACCTGCTTGCAGGGCGTCTTTTTATTCGTATTCGACTGGCAGGTCCGTCTTAGGACTTAACGTTAGACTTGAGGAAGGAGTCCAGGTTATCCCATGAAGAAGCTCGCGCATTCTGTAATAGTTATACCAGGTGAATATAACTACGTTACCATTGGGTTACGATGGAGACGAGGCAGCCACAAGGACGGGATGGAATAGGAATTATCGGGGACGCAGGTGGAAATAAGTTCTTGCCGACTCTCAGAATCCTCAAGACGCAGGAGATGCGAGTCGGGATAGAAAGGGAAGAAGATGAACGGTCGATCGCCGCGAAAATCGACGCGTCGCGTCCCGGCGGCAACCGCCGCTAGAGCTAATTTAATGGCTGGCGCCAGTCGAGCCTGCACTCGTAATACCTACTGCTGCTTTGTTTTTCATCTGGGCACGCAAGCCAAGCAGAGATAGAGGAGGCACTCCCTGGCTCTTGGCAATTCTAGCCGAGATCGCTACCGGTCATCTTTTTTTCTTCCCATCATCCGCGTATTTTCATTCTGCCATCTTGGCTAGCCGGGACTAACCCAACCTGACCCAACGAGCAAGGCCAACATATTTATATAAGTAAATGCGCGTGAGCTCTCCGATGAAAAAAAGCAGCGGATTTACCCAGTACATGAAAACAATGAAAAAAAAGCATGAGTATGAAAAAACAGATCCGATCGATCGGCCGACGACGTCGAGGCGCCAATGGGAGCCGATCCAAAAGCTCACAATGGCCCGTGTCTCGGCCATGGGATCTTCTAGCACCTAGAGTCAATCTCCGTCACTGGTACCGTTAACGATCGATACGCTCCATTAAGTCGCCCGAGCCCGTTCGCTCGGCTAATTACCAATTCCCCAGGAGTGTGCACAAGTCAGTGTCAGATTCCGCTCTTAGACTGGACTTTTGGATCAAAATCGATAGCAAGTATCGAAAATCGAGCGCGATCCACAGAACATTCTTCGCCCATCCAGCCGAAGGGACCGATCGAACGGTCCAGTCATATCTCATAAAGATCCCAGCCCGGAGCCTAGATCCATAGATCCGATCCACGGAATCGATTTCGTAACTATTACCAACTCGTCCGGGATCTACGTCGTAGAGCAGTGTCAAGTTCAGCCAGCCGCAGGGAGCCAAAGCTTCGACGAATAACGGCGACCGGTTGATCGATCCGCTTGCGATTACAGTACACATACGAACGTTACAACACGCACGGATACAGATCGATCCTTCGATCTTTGATCTTCAATCATCTTCCTTTTTTCTCCAATCTATTTACTCGCCCGATCGCGGCGCAGTCTATCTCGAATCGCGCTCCAGCCCTTCCCTCCTCCCGTAATTCTCACGGACCTCCGAGTCCCAGCCCAGCAAAGCCTGACTGTCTCTTGGTCCGTCCCTGAACATCCGAGTCCCTCGTTCTCTCCACTTGGCTCCTTCTCTCCGCCCCGCGTCGCCCCCCGACTTCCTAGACTCTCCCATCCACCCGCGCAACGTATCGGGAATAATAACGATAAGGTGAACCGAGCGGATTCAGCATGATCGCTCGGATAATGGATAATGATCGGCGAGGGTGCGGCGGCAGCCTTTCGACCCCTTACCACCACCACCCCCCCTCCCCTCCCCAGCCCATCAGGGTTCCGACTATTATTCAATTGAATTCAATGTTACATGGACCGTCATTAGGAAATTGCATGCGAGAACTTTCTTTCGGCTTTGTCAATGACGCGACAGGCCCGGCTCTTGTGTAAAACAGACAATATCCATACGGCCACAACACCCACCCTGACAACCCGCGTCCCTGTTCTAATCGCCAGCAACAGGAAAGACGATATTAAGATAATGGCGGTTCGTTACTTTTGCCAGTGTCGAATCCTGGACCAATTGTTTTTCTCTTAAGAGACATATATATATATATCGAAGGAACTTTCGATAGCCCATTTATCGGCAGTGCAGAGGTATTCGTGCACGTTGGTTCTGCAAGAAGTCACGGGGAATCGGTGGTTTCTAGTTGAGCCAAAGAGAAGGAGAAATAAAGAGAGGAAAGAGGAAAAAGAGTCGGAGAAAAAATCGTGAGCGATCCTTAACGATCTTGGCACGAAGAAAAGAAGACGAAATACGTTGAGGATCGAAGATGAGGATCCCCTCTGCCCCCCGGCCGCCCCCTGCCCGGGGCCCGTGTCTTCTAACGAGGGCACCGCAGTCGTCTCACGTTCCTCGCGCCACACGCGCTCACACGCGCATCCACGCACTCAGGCGCAATAACGCACGCACCCAGGAGTCGTGGACTTTTCAGCCTGTGCGCCGATGGCTACTTTCTGACATTGAGAGCGCCAAGAAATGGCCATTGTACTTGGCGGACTCGTATCGTGACTACAAACTAGAATCGCACTCAGACTTCCTACGACGTTCGATACGGTCCTTGGAAATTCGTGTCGTGATTTTCTTGTTTGCACGTCTTTTTTTTTTTTCTTCTTTTTTTTCTCGAGTCTTATTATGATCTTATGGAGATTCATTCTTCCAGATTATTTCCTCCCCTCCCGCCCCCTCCCCCCCCTCTGTCCTCGCTGTGTTTCGTTACGTGTGCACGCGAATCGTTCACGCCTCTAATTTTTTTTTATTGCCACCCACCTCCTTCCCTCCTTCGCTTTGCTATTGCGCGTTTACTCGCTTTCCGAGACAAACAGAGAGACAACACGAGGAGCAGGAACGTTTCCTCCTCTTTCAGTCCGATCATTCTGACTCAGGTACCCATCGTCATCCGGCACGTGTTCGCCAATGAAATCGTACGTGCATAATCGAATGCACCAAGTGCAGCGGGTGGGTGCGATATCGCGAATACTGATACTCAGACTTTTACGAAGGTCAATCAGTTATCGAGAATATAATCTGAATCGCCGAGGATACGTTGATCGTGTTCATTTATTGTTTACTCCAGTTCTGTCGAGTCCATTTTTTGGTCAATCGCGTAAAAACAATGACTTGTAGACTCGAATATTGGGAATTCAGGCACGTGTTTTCTGGGAATCGACCAATGGAAACGTCGCTTGGGTAATTTGAATTGGCAAACAAAATTTTGGCAAATTCACTTTCGCCAATAATTAGTAGATCGACGCTAACTCAGTGTCCAGCATCTCGACGGGTCCAGCGGGTCTTTCGCAAGGGTGCAGACCCGTCGCTCCTTTAAATCTTCGAGTCAGAAGATCAACAGCGAAGAGAAGAAGTAATCGGGGCGAGAACGGTACCCGACCAGATTCGAAAGTCACAGCTGTCTTTCTCTTAATCATCCTCCATCTCCTCCATCTCCTCCTTCTCTCTCCCACTCCCTCGATATCGCATCCTTCCTCTCTAGCGTCTCTATAAACTCGCCGAAAACAATAACTGTATTAACCACTAAGCAATGCTGTACCAGAGAGGCTGTGGCAGCTAGTAGATTCCATTATGTCCATCTCGAGTATACGCACGTAGATTTTTTTTTTTTTTTTTTTCAACGGCGCCTGGTCCATACATAACATCCGTTTGATCCTTTGGACCAACGACCTTAATACCGATACCCGAAAGCGGATTCATCTTACAAAATATTTCCGTCTCTCGCAACGATTTCCAACTCATCCTACGTTGTCATAGTCAATGCGTCATGGAAAACTCGATGGATTCTTAATTTGAAGCAAAGAACAAATAAAGATTCTAATTATGATAGGGTCATCTCGTAATGCAGATATTCATAGCCTGAGCACTTATGCGTCACTGCTGTCATTATAATCTATCGGCGCTCGACAGACGTCAGCTGGAAGTAAAGTATGAATGAGCATCGGTGCCTCGACCAACCTTGTCTCGTGCGTGACACGCATTTTTATAAAATTACTTCAACACGCACCAGCGTCCCAGGTAGGTACGTACGCGGCTACCACTCGAACGATATAGATACGTAACCCATATAAGGATTCCCAGTGCGTGTAGCAGGGCTAGTAAGGAGTAAAAAACCGGAGCCGGTATTGCGATTAGATTTGAAATTATTAGTCGAGGTGTCCTGACTGGATTAGAAATTGACCATTATGAATTAAAAAAGAATTATTTACATTTTATAACCCTCGCCAGTCCATATAGGTATAGGAAAGAAGCCTCTCTTCGTTTGATCCAGTCGATCCGATCTCGACTCAGAGAATCCGAAGGGTGCTATAAAACGGAATTATGTGAATTTCGATTACGTAAGGCCTGAAAATAATTATTTAATTAACTGGTAATTTCCATAGAGGTTAGAAATCCTCGGGGATTTCCTCGCATCCACACGCGGACTATGCATCTTGGACGGTCTTGTACCGAAGGAACGGTGATCCGTTTATCGATGGGACAGGTGTTGGCTAGAGTGGAGGTGCCGGGTTGGGTTGTGGAGGTGGTAACAATGAGGCAACGGCACCGCTCGTTATTGCGTAACGGGCGTTCCTAGAGTATTGAAATTTGACGAAATGCGCCGTGTTGCCAGGCACCGTATATCAGGATCTCAGTACGTAGAGAGTACGTGGACGCCTGGCTGGTTAGCTGGGAGGTGGAGGAGGAGGAGGAGGAGGGAGGTGAGAAGAAGAAAGGCTGTGTCAGGTTCAGAGGAAGTGGAGGTGGAGAAGGCAGTGGCAGTTGGCTTGCTCCTTCGAGAGAAGGAGGAGGTGGTGGAGGAGAAGCGTAGCTGGAGGAGGAAGAAAAAAGTCGCGGACGTTAAACCTCCCCTCTCGCTCCTCTCGCTGCTCTCGCTCCTCGGGGAGTCCAAGGGTAAAAAGATAAAGAATAGGCAAGAGGGACGGAGGGACGGCAAAGAGAAGGTTGCAAGGGATGAGTCGGGCCTGTTGTCTTATTGGGAGGAGGAGGAGGAGGAGGAGGAGGGAAGATAATAAACTCTAAGGAGAAACAAGGAAAGAGTAAGAACAGCATCCTCGTGCTACCAGGTACAGCGTCTCCTGCTGGTCGAGGTCGGACACGTACGTCCCTATGACACCCGTAATACCCGTAATACCTATAATACCTATAATACGTGTAATACCTGTAACCCATTATACATCGAGCAGGTATGGTATTTAACGCCCGCGTCCTTGCGCTTGGATCCTTGATGGATCCCAGCAGGACACTGGCTGCATCGGAGCGAGCAGGGAAACAGTTCTGGGACGGTGCCTAAGGTCATCCTGAACTGGTGGCGCGTGCCTAGGCATACGCAAATCCTATATTTACCTGAAAATTATCCTGCTCGAAGGTTCGCTGGAGAAATGAGGAAAAGGAAAAAGAGTCTAATTGCGAAAAGAATGAGCCAGCGAAGGATACGCCAGAGAAGATTCCTTGAAATCGTTAACTGCTGCGAATCCCTGGTCCGTCTGTACGCGTACATCTAAATATATCCAATCTCCATAAAACCGTTGTTCAGGTATAACAATAAGACGAGATGCTCGTCTTTATACCCGCGGTAACTAAGAACAGTGGCTGTGGTCCAGGAGAAGAAGCCCCGCGCTGGAGATGGAGGCTATTTTCAGCGTGCGCAGCTTCTCCGCTCCTACCGAACGGCATCTTTCTTTTGCAGCTCGCGATGGTATGGGACTGGCGGTATGCCAGGATGCCAGGACGCCAGGACGCCATGAGAGACGCCACTGGATGGGATGAGAGGCGACGTCCGCGACGGCCACGACGGCCGCGAACGGGTTGCCGTTCAGGTTTTGCTCCAAGGGATCGTTAAGATAATCGCTCCTATCCTCCTCCTAACTTAGCCTTAGCCGTTGCTGATGCTGATGCTGCTTCGCTGTAGCCCTCTTTCTCTCACGCACGCAGCATCCACACACGCACCAACCCTCCTGCCTGTGCCACCTCCTCCCACCCAGGCATCCCCCTTAAACTCAAACATTCTCTACGGGCGTATCGTTGCGCGCCATCGCCACCATAACCGTCGCCGTTGCTACCAGCAACGTTACTGCCACTCTTACGGAGGAGATCGATGCGATCTATGCGATCTATACGATCCATACGATCCATAAACTCTCAACGAAAGGGAGATCGCTCCTCGAGCGGGGAACATCGAATAAGCATAAATTTTCAAATTAAATATTTTTCACAGATTTTTTTCATTTACCCCCACCACACTCGCTTTTTCATTTCTACCCACAATCATTTCTCTTGGCCAATTTTCTTCTTGGTACCGTATAGAGAACGTCGAGTTTAACGAACTTTCCAGAGCATGTATTACCGAGTATGAATTATATGGCGAACGATGGAAATGAACGCAGGGCAGGTGAGAAGATTCTAGTACAGTGGTAGACGAGGTAGACGAGGTAGATGAGAGAGACGAGAGGAGAGGAGGACCTTGGGCTCCTTGCGAGATAATCATAACGTTACACGATCCCCGCGCCATAATGCCGTAATGTCCAAGGCACGATGTACATTGCACGAATGGGACTAGTGGGCCCCCATTAAGCTCTAAAAACGGAAGATGGGCCCGAGTTTTTTCACCGGTGTGCAACCACCTCTTACGTCTCTCTTAAAGTTTCTGCTTCTTTTGCATTTCGTGCAATTTTTTGTCCCCGGGTTTCTCTCGGACAGTCAGAACAGGTAGTTCTATCTCCCCCACCATGCCCCCCTCTTATAGGCATATTCGAATTTACCCCCACTACTCGCAATCTCTCCGCAAATTCTTATTCTAATAATACTCCCAGTCGACGACTGCTTCTCATTCCTTCTGGACAACCTTGAAAATTTCTATGATTAACCAAACGCGAATTGTCTGACGGTTCGCGACGCGAGGCGAATCGCCGGTATTTACTTTACCGCATATCTACACGTATGAATCTGCATATCGCACGAGAGAATCGGACGGGTCCATTTGCCTCGAAAAAAGGAATGTTGCTTTGAGAGAGTCAAAATTGCTTCTTACGTCCTGCAGGGAATGCAGTTTACGCAGCTCGTTAATTGAATAACGAAAAAAGCCACGTGTTCGGGTTCCAGATCGTCCCACGCGCATTTAGCTTAAGCTCCGACCAATCCCTAAGGACTCTTGGCCTACCGGGATGGTAGGATCCCAGGATCCAGTTTGGTATAAAATTAGAATGCGAGTATTCAAGGTCAGCTGGATCTGCCTAAGCGCGATCAACTCGAATTCTTTAATCCCGCAGCCCCACTCGCCACCCATCCTAGGAGGCATCCTCGCGATCCCGAGATCCTTCTAGAAGCGCACCGACTGTGTCTTCATCTGGTCAAAAGGAAGCAACAAGCGAAACCAAAAGGACCTCACACACGGTGTCCCTCTTAATGATCCAGAAAGGATACAAAAGCGTTGCGTATCGGATCGATTATAAAGACTGTTGCAAATCGCACGCAATGTCACCTTTATGTAATCGGATGTTAAAGCGACGCCAAGCGTCGCACGTACGGCGTCCTCTGAAGCGTAGACGCCGCGAGGACTTTTAGAACGTGGGGAAGCCTCTACGTAGTCAAATATATATATACAATATATACAAGCATAGCTACTATCTCCCGATCGACCTCGATCATCCCGACGGATGAACGGCCTCGAGCGATCTATGGATCCTCAAGATCGTGACTCTGGACTTTGTTTATCAATGTCGGATAACGGACGATGACTCGAGCCGTCGATTGCGCAGACGTATACAGCGTAAAATCGACGGCCGGTCACGACGCCCAGGCTTCGCGTAACGATAAATCGACGCTCGGCGTCCCGTCGTCCTAAGTCTTATCTCGTATCGCGATAACGCCTCGTTGTTCGGAAAAGAACAAAAAACGGCCAATCCAATTTCACCTCGTCCACGTGGAGTCCGAACTTACGCACCGAGCACGCGCGGCCAATCGGATGCGACGTTGACGAATTTACCAGAAACGATTCGACACGTTTTGGTACGCGGTGGCACCGAAGCGCAGTATCTATATGTATAGTCGACAGGATGACAGCGGCAAAGCCGATTAGAAACGGGCAATTAACGTCGGCGCGTACGCATCGCGCATTTCGATACTTTCTGCCTGACAGGAGGTGCCGACGCTTCGGCTAAAGGTCAGACGGCCGCTTCAGTTTTTCGCCAGAGGCTGCATAATAGTGATGCTAACGGGACGCTGCCAACGGGCGACGTGTCGACGTAACGGTTGTGAATCGGCCCGACGTCGATGGGTTCGTTTACATTCAGCTACAAATTCACCGATAGGATTGCCGTCTTATTATTATTTTTTTTTTATCGATTCCCTGAATACCTTGATGCGAACCAATAAAGAAATCACTTATATCTTGCGCTTGATTTTTAAGTCTATGACGTCATCGGCTCCCCTCTCTCTCTCTCTCTCTCTCTATCTCTCAAGGGTCAACCCGAACAATTTAACCGAGAATTCATATTATAATTATCCCATTTGTATGCTCGGGCACGTGTCAGGTATCTAAGGTTGATCACCGGACCAGCTTCCTTCTGTTTTTGGCCAGACCTTCGCTCTTCGCGGAAACAAAATCTCCATTGGCTAAGTTAACGCTACTTTATTTAATCGCGACCTTCTGTAACTTCCCTCTTAGAGTCAGAATGGGATTCTGCATATATATATATATATATACATACATACATACAGTATATTCTGAGTGACTCCAGTACAATCGTGTATGAGTGTCCACATATGAAATGTGGACGCATGTTAACCTTATCCATGATGTTTACATAATAAGAAGGAGGTACGCTGAGACCACGAAATACTCATGTGCGTATGTGTAGCATCGTATGGTACCAAGTGTACTAGGTAGAAGGGGTGGTAGAGGGGCTCCTGGACTACGTACGGTGACTCATGCTAAGACGACAACACTGGTTAACATAAACTGACTGAATGCCTGCCTGCCTGCCTGCCTGACCGCCTGCCTGCCTGACCGCCTGACTACATACTGAGCTAAACATTAAGCCTGATTCTCACACCTTGCAGATCATACAAGAGAGATCGTTTCAATAGAATATTGTACCATTGAGATATTCATCTTTTCCATTGGAAGGAAAAAAAGAAAAAAGGACTGACGGATCTATGGGAAGCTATTGAACTTCGTACGGTGCAACTTCAGCCTGGAATTAGAATGCTGCGATAAACTGGGTCAAACGTTAGATTTAGTCTCGGCTATTCCACCTTGTTGTTACGGGAGGATCTGCGTTGCCACGGGGTCAGTGGCATGTGGTGGAACAGGTAGAGAAAAAAAAAAAAATAAATAACGTCTGACTGAAAAACGATTATTTAAAATTAATCGCGCGGTCGACGATGCTAAATGAGACATTTATTCAAAGAGCTATAGGAAACCAGAGGAATTCCGTTATACGGACTCTTCGTTATTTTTACTCTTCGCGTCTCGGCGGGCGTTCGATTAATTTAGTAAATTTCCTCTGGACATTGTGACACGTCCGTAACGTTGTGAGTTAAGCTTGTTGCATCTATTTGTAATCGCGTCCTGGTGGAAGAGCCATCGATAACGTGACTCTGCTCGATGGGAAGATGCGAATGGGAGGTGGTCCAGGGTGAAGCGAAGAAGAGCAACGAAGAAGGGAGGAGAGGGTTAAGAGAAGAGAAGAGTGAAAGAGAGGTGGTGGGGGGGGGAGGGCATCTACCGTGGTACTACGAGTAGGAGGGTCAGGAGTGGGTCCGGGGGCCCCAGTACGATCGCTCTGCCGGCTGGCTAATGGGTATATAAGCGGGGCCTCGTCGATTCCTCCTCGACACACGACCCAACCTTCTTCCTGATCATCACGATCCTTCCGAGACGCAAACCGAGAAAACCCACGCACGCGCGCACGCACGCGAACACGAGCCACGAAGCAAGTTTCCCCACGTCTACACGGAACTTCGGGAATTTTGCGACGATACCACAGCCAGAGGACGAATCTGTAACTAAACCGAGGAGCATCATCCCAGCATCCCGGTGAAAAATTCGAGGACCTTTCCAGCCCCTTCGTAGCAACACGTGAGTACACCAAAGAGACTATAAGTTCAAAACAAATTTCAAATGCCCTGCTGCTCGTCTTCTTGTCGTCTCGCGAATAAAAGCGAGAATTATTGAATGTTTTTTTTTTCTTTTTTTTTTTGGAAAATATTTATAAATTTCACGTGATTTAAAATGCTAAAGTCAAGACGATAATTTTTATTGCGAAATTGAATCTCCGGATTAAGATTATTTTCGAGACGCGAATGAGTCTTTCCCAATAGCCAAGCCGCGAGCTTGCGCAATTCTTACCTGGCACAATGAGAGTTCCTGGAGCAGCGTGGCCAATTGGCTCCCTAACGAGCGTAAAACTAGTCACTGCCAAAAGAGACGGGTAGAACGAGCGATTCGAATAAGGAGCGAAATGCAAGACAATAGTATAGTAATAGTGAGTGAGAGAGAGAGGGGAGATCGACGTAGAGAAATAAATAAGGAAGCACCCGTCCGGTCAAAAGGAGACGTCAAAATCGTCGACGTCGATCCCGATACCGACGTCGCAGTACGCTCTCGTACGACTCGTACTACATCCGCATCTGCGTCTTTGTACGCGTGTGCCATTATTACTTCTCTAATGATCTTGATGAGGTAATGGTCCATCATCTTTTAAAGGCATTTCCTCTCCTGATAGTGGACCCTCCCCCTCGACTGTTCCACCTCCCCCCCCCCC
>NW_014333542.1:1002623-1005483 GCF_000341935.2 Cephus cinctus
CCCCCCCCAGCACCAGGCATCAGCTCGACGCACCAACCACCTTCCCCCAATTTCTCCGTAGCTGCTACCAAAGTCTCCTTTTGATATTCACTTGCCAGAACCCTCGACCGTCCTCTTTCTTACTCCAGCACTGGTTGCATTGGCCCAAAGTATTGCTAAATCTTGGTAATTTTTGCGATTCCCGCAATTCCTCAATCGGTCATGAAAAACCAGTCGAATCCTCGTATCAGCAGGATTGCGCGACACCTTCGCGTCGATTGGCTTAACGTTCCTCGAACGGTCATTCGCCCTGAATTGCTGTACCAGTCGCTGCGCGGAGTATGGAGGCGACCTTTCTAAGCACCAGTAAAAATGGCATCTGGCGAGAATGAGGAAAAAAAATGGAGAAAATCGTATAGAGAGACAGAGACAGGGAGAATTTGCACGAGGCTGTTGAATAGAAGGGAAAAAGTCGAAGGAATAGAGAAGCGTGACTGATATGGTGGGCAGAGCCAGAGTGGTGTACCAATGGTGTACATGGGTCGAAAGACGTGTTAGGGACGTGCATACGTGTAAACTCATAGAGACGGTAGAGAGTGTAACGAGCGGTGCGCGATGCATCCTGTCATTAGTCCTATAACGCTCGCCTTATTCAATGCATTCGGTTCAATGTCACTCAGTAGCTCCCAGCCCAGAGTACCCGTTCCCCATTCCCCGTTCCATTAGGATCGCGAAGTGGCGTGGTCCGCGTATCATCCTTTCATTCGGCTCGTTCCTTTTATTATATTCAGTTCGTTTGTTCCGTTCGTCCATTGATTCAGCCGGCCGGGCCCGAGTGCGAAAGGCCTAGCGTCAGCCAGTCAGCCAGTCAGCCAGTCAGCCAGTCCAGCCTCCCTACCTTGTGCTCCTTGACTTCGTTCACTGAGCTCCATCCGTGACTAACTAGAAGATTACGCCGAGTAGATTCCATTGACATCAATGACCTCCGATGATATTTGCCTCATGAAGAAATCTCTATCGGTACACGAGACGGGATGCGATCTTCCTTGAGGTCCTTATTGAATTGGTGGGGTTTATCTCGATGTTGCAGGTGCGCTTTCACGATGAAAATCGCCGTAGCGATGATCCTGTTGGTGGCGGTGAGTGTCAGGGCGATGCCACTGGGCGACTCTGCACCTGCCGATGACGCACTTCCGGTTGTACCGTTGGCAGAGAGTAAGCCTCTTGAAGTTGTCGCGGACGACGGTAAGAAGCTCGAGGAAGTACCAAAGTCTCCGGCAGAGCCTTCCAGCCCGCTGAGCGACCCACTTCCGGAGACTCCGGCTGCGATTGCGGAACCGGCCAAGCCTGCTGACTTACCCCAGGCTGCTGAAGAGAAGATCAAGGAGGAGAGCAAGCCTGCTGAGGTCATCCCCGAGGCTGCCAGCCAGGAGAGCAGCGAAGAGAAGGCTCAGGAACCTGAGAAGGAGGAACTTAAGACTGCCGCTTCGGAGCCACAGGCTGCTGTACAGGCGGCCCTCGCCAGCGCGACCTTGGCCGACGCTCCTTACGAGAAGAAGGTAATGACAGATGAGTTTTGTCGAAAACTTATGATTTTTGTAATTTTTTAAAAATTATTAATGACGATCTTAATCCCGCAATTTTTTTTAGGAGGAGGCTCCCCTTCCCGCTGCCACTGCCGCTGCCACTCCTGCCGCCGAAAAGGTCGCCGAAGCCAAGCCTGCCGAGAAGAGCGAGATCCCGGAAGAGAAGAAGGAGAAGTTGGCTGAACCTGCGGAATCCGCACCTGCAGCGCCTGTAGCGCCTGTAGCGCCTGTAGCCCCAGCTGTGGCCCTGCCCCAGGAGGCAGAGATCCCAGCACCCGCTGCCAGCAGCGAAGAGAAGAAAATCGTGCAGTCAGAGGAGAAAAAGCCCGAGGAAGTCAAACCCGAGGAGAAGACCGACCGCGTGACCCGGGAAGCCGAAGAGGCTGCCGCTGCAGCGGCTGTGACCGCTCAGAAGGTCGAGCCCCAGGAAAAGAAGGAGACCATCGAGAGCACGAAACTCGAGGAAGCCAAGCCTGCTCCCGAGAAGAGCGAGAAGTCTGTCGAGTCTGCCGAATCAGCTGAGGAACCGGCTAAGAAGATCGAGGAACCCGTAAAGGTCGATGAACCCAAGGCTACCATCGTCCAGGAACCTGCCAAGGCCGAGGAAGCTTCCAAGCAATCTGCAGAGTCAGCAGAAGAGTCCAAACCCGCAGCGTCGACTCAAATCAAGAGAGAGACCGTCGAGACAGCTCAGAGTCAGCCCCAGCCCCAGGTCCAAGCCCAAGCCGAGCCCCAGGTCGTATCCGAGGTCGCCAAGGAAGTCATGAAGGAAGCTAAGGAAATCGTCGAATCCGTCAAACCCGCCAAGGAGGAGGCGAAACTCGAAGAGCCGTCGAAGCCAGCCGAAGAGCCCAAGCAGGTCGTTGAAGCTAAGTTGCCCGAGGAGAAGGAGCAAAAGGAGTCCAAGGCTGTGGAGGAGCCCAAAGCCGAGGAGCTTCCAAAGCCCCAAGAAGTGAAGGAGGTTAAGGACGCCAAGAAGGAAGAGAACAAGTCCGAGGAGTCCAGCAAGTCCAGCGAGGAGAACAGCAGCGAGGAGTCCGCGGAGAAGAATTCCTAAGAAGTTGAGGCATCGCCTGCAGACGATGCACAATTTATTTCCGAGATGAGAGCGAAAGGGAGAGAGAGAACGAGAGAGCGAACGAGAGAAAGGCAGAGCGACAGGGAGAGAGTGAAAGTGAACACAAAAACAAAATTCGAAGAGTGCAAGATTAAAAGATTTCTAAAAAAAAAAACGAGAGCAAAAAGCAACATCGAGACCCTCGAGGATGGTGCGACGAGTAAATCGAAATAATCCC
>NW_014333542.1:1006160-1011748 GCF_000341935.2 Cephus cinctus
CCACCCCTCGTCAACCCGGACGCGCTACGTTCTTCAACCCACGCAACAACGAAAAACAGCTGACGATTATCAACTTTTCGATGACGCAACCGACCACCCACCCACCCACTCGCGCATGCGCACTGACGGTACCCATCGGCCCTGTTCTCCATCTTGGCTAATAGACAGCGACCCTAATATCAATTAGTATTAGCATCACCGTTACATCCATCTCTATCAACTGTCTCGAAAAATTCATCTCTACGTAGTTAACACTGTCATTAGATTTACGGTTAGAGTATCACTATTAATATTAATATTAATAATATCCTCAATATCGTTTATTTTGGCTTTTAACTACACTGTCATCGCGGTATCCACCGACGTCATAATCGGAAGCGCGCCGCACCCCTGCCACGGGGTGTACTCGTCTAGCTGATGATCGCCGGTGGCTAGGGCCTTAGCTTCCGGTTCAGAAAGACATCTGAACTCGTGAAAGATCTTAGCGCGTCAGGGTGTCGCAAATGCGAAAGGAAAAAAAAAATTGAGAAAAAAGAAATAAGGGCAGCGGGCCAGGACGATTCTCCATTTGTTAAACGACTTTCCACCCCCACCCTTCTACCCTAGACACACGCAATTTCGAACTTTTGGACCCAACCCGCCCTCTGCCCTTTAAATAGAGGGAGCCAGCCCTTCCAACTCTATATAACTTATTTCGAACAAGCTGGAAGTCTCGCTCCCGTACGAAGTGTCATCCTCATCCTCGGCCATTCCATGCACCCACATTACAATACACTTCCAACCCCCCACCAACCCTACTTCTCAACCCCAGCACGTTTAACAACCCTCCAGCTAAAAACCTTTTCACCTCGGACTCGAAATCCCAGTCCAAACAAAAACCCTTATAAACCCGAACCTCCGACTCTACTGTTATTATTCTATTTTAATATTAAATATAACTATCATATTATTATTATTATTATTATTATTATTATTATTATTAATTATTAATTATTAATTATTATTCCATTACTCCGTAAACTCACGTGAGATGACGATGTTTTGGTGAACGATTATTGTATTTAATTGAATTGATCGATGTAACAATAATTACGTGAGCAATGAGATATCGTTGGTTTCCATTTTTTTATTTTTTATTTTCATGAAATCCATTAATCATAAATCCCCTTTGTCCTGGGTTTAATCCTGCGGGTACCAACAATTCCGTATTTATCGGCCGGATTGTAGGTAGTGAGTAATTTAACGGATAGGGGGGGGGAGTCATTCTTTGTTCGTGATTAACGATTACGATATTTTACGTTCGACGCGCTGCTGAAGATAAGCGGCTAAACGGGAACGATGTTGTAAAGAGATTGATTAATAAAAAGCATTCAATTGAGTCAGAAATATTAACCATATGATGCATTTAGCATTCCCGGCGTTAAGAGTCATGCGTATGTACGGGGCTAGGTAGGTATCATGGTGGACATGATAATCGAGTGCATCCGCTGAGAGATAATAAACATCAGGCTTGAAAATGAGAAGAGAATGTGCGACAGTAAGTAGAATTGATACAGCGAGACGTGGTAGAGTAGAAACGGGTACAGGGGGTACATAACAGAGGGATACCGACAAGTATTGGGAGGTCTTGCGACAAGATTATGAAAAAGCAGCGCTATGACTGTTGAGAGGTAAAAAGACTGTGAGGTAAAGAATAAATATTTCTTGCACAGAGTAAATGATAAGAAATTAAAGAGACAAAGAAGTAGAGAGTGTATCGTAGGAGAGAAATCGATAGTTGAACGACGATTTTGCCTTTGGTGGACAAGGGGCTGATGATGGTGACCGATCGGTGGTATTAGCTATGCTAAAAGTCATCGTGGAATGGAAAAGAACGTAAAGGTCAGATATAGGTTTGTCTCTGGATCTGTGGGTAGGTTCTTGTGTGGATGCAAGGAAAATGTCAAGGCGCGCCTGCTGCACAACGTGATTCGCGATGCCCTTTTTATGTGGGACTTATCGTTTCTGGAAAAACTGCTGATCGTACGATACTTATGGATGAGAGAAACGTGAATGGAAAATTGTTTATTACTCTAGGAATGTCTACACGTCATATAGTGTATATTGAGAATCAATACCAAAGCTTCCGTGGCGCAATTGGTTAGCGCGTTCGGCTGTTAACCGAAAGGTTGGTGGTTCGAGCCCACCCGGGAGCGACTTTTTTTTATTTTTTTTTTAACTCCTTTGAACCTCACTTTTCTGACGCAACGGCATTGTCATTGCGTCATAGGGACTGGTGTCTTTCACGTTACGAACGTAAGAAATTCAATGTGGAAAGTTCATTCACGCGGTATCTATAAGCAGTGCTTGTTAAACCGGTAAATCCTTTGTTTGTGTATATAAAATAAAATCTTTAATCCCGGATGATGGAGCAGAGAAACTTTTTATATTAAAATATATATCTATTTATTATTTTGATGGATGTATTAAATACATTTGAACAGTGTCTTTAGTTTTCTGATGAAGTTTTAAAAAAAAAATCGACTTGACCCCGACGTGATTTGAACACGCAACCTTCTGATCTGGAGTCAGACGCGCTACCGTTGCGCCACGGAGTCGTATACGTTCAAAACAGTCACGCTAGTCATACCGTCGCTATTCGTCGAGCAGTAATATAATAATTTTATCAGTAGAAATACTTGGTCTAGATGATAAGTTAACGAAATTTGCGCAAGTATTCGTAAAACGCATTTACCCACCTGATTGGTTAGGAGGAAGCATGCTAAAACGCCAAGGGACCACCAGTCCACCTTGTGTCCGTAATATTCACGTTTTACTATCTCAGGAGCTAAAACAATATCCGAAAAAGGAAACATAAAACTTAGCTAACCTAAATCTTTTATACTAAAAATTCAAAGCGTTACCCATATATTCAGGTGTGCCGCAAAATGTGTTAGTTCTTTGGGTTGGACTTAGCCATTTGGCTAATCCGAAATCTATCAGGACTGCGTGTCCCTCGTCGTCCAGAAGAACATTCGTTGCTTTCAGATCTCTGTGCACAACTCCAGCATTGTGTAGAAAATCTTGAAGGTGTTATGTTTCTTTTAATATATTTCAGTCAAAATGCACATATTTTTATGATTTGTAATGCATACCAAGCGCCAGGCCGATTTCTGCAACGTAAATTCGTACCATGTCCTCTGACAGAGAACCATATTCTTCGACCAATGAGAATAACTCTCCACCACCAATGTATTCTGTCACTACAATCAATTATATCGATACAATAAAAATATTTACTGTATATTTATTATGAAACTGAAATGCAATGTATTCTTAGTTTACTAACACAGATACAATGTTTTTCTGCTCTGCCAATGATACGGAGAATTTGCTATGAATGGATGATGGCCTACAGCCCTTTGTATTGCAACCTACAATCACAGATTATAATCTATACAATTAATTAATATGTTATTTATTAAAATATTTACCTCCTGTTTTGCTTGACTAACAGCATCTTCTGCCACAATGCGTGCTTTGCTTACTACCTTCAAGGCATATATTTTGTTAGTATCTATCTTTCGAACTTTGTACACTCTTCCATATGCACCCTTGGAAATGATATCGATAAAAGTATATTCAGACTTTAAAGATTCTCCTCTAACTTGAAACTCAGGGAGAAATAAGGCTTCCATGCGAGCCACTGGCCAGGCTGTTTTTGCACAACATAAAGGGTCATTTAAGGTACCCTCGCTCCACCTAAATAAATACAAAGCAATCATTATCAATCGTATTACAATTGTACATATTATTCTAATACCTTCTTCGTGAGACACGAGACCATGGTCTAAATTCCTCGTATAGTTCATCTGTTGTTCCACTGCAACTTCCACCAATGATATCACTACAACTGAACTAAAATACAAAAAAAAGGACCAAACATATTGGATTTTAAAACCAAACATATTCACAAAGCTGAAATATATAAGTCAAATATTATCCCATAAAAGACCCATAATTGCCATGACAGCAAGGTTAGAATATCTTCAAGATAAATTACCTGGCTTGCATATTTTCCATGGCTGTGACGACGTCTCTTATTATTAGAATTGCCCATACGGGTTCTGAACTTTTTTAGAATTATTTATCCACGTAAAATACTGTACATATAACACGCGCAACAGGTATTTCCGTGCTTCAAAAGATGTAACATTCCTCGCTTAATTTTCTAAACGCACCACCTCATTAATGCACGAGCTGCGTTCTTGTGATATGCGCAATTAATTAACACTCGTCTGAATAATTCTTCTCTCATTTATAGATCCCGCGGTTAGACCGTGCCCATTACACGGCATAAAAAAAATTATGAATTACCTCACAGAAAAGACAATTAATACTTATTTACGAAATGTAATATTTATGCCAATACTGTTACCAGCTTTCAATATCCACCTAATTTACGATCAATAAATAATACTTGAACATTAAATATTATATTTGTTTAATTATAGAATGTACTACAGCGCCACTCAATCCCACTCTTTCATACAACATCCAACAATTTAAAATAATCATTTAGATACTTTTTGCAAGATGAAAAATAAAATTTATGCCGTAATCCCAACCAATGTAAATATTATTCTTCTAATAAATATGCTGCTGGTAATCAAGAATAACGTAGATATTGAAAAGTAAAAGATATGATATAGTAGACGGTTTATATTTATATTAAGCCATATAAGATAAATGGTTTCTGTCGGCAGGCGTTTCTTCCATTACTTTATGAACATCCTAAATGGGGGACATGTTCAAAATCTCTTAAAAGTGATTCAACAATAGGCTTTTTCAATAGTTTTCAAAGAGTTCTGTAGCTCCTGATATGTTTTAACAATAGTTCTGCTACGTAACATCGGTAAAATACCTATTAAGGATATTAGCCGCACCATACGCCTCAGGGCAGGTATGCATAAGGAACTGGCTTTCAGTGTTGTTTTCAGATTGTTTTTCAAACAGTTCCAGGATAGTTCTACCTAGTACTCAATGTTGGGACCATAGTTCCGCTTGGAACTATTGTTAAATAATGCTGGAAACTAGCACCGCATCACTGCACTTGTTAACTCAGGCAGGCACGAGGTGCTGGCTTTTGCTTAGTAAATCTTATCAAGTTTACACTGTGCACTCAAATTTAAGATTAGGAAAAAAAAAAATTTTGGTAATATCTGATGAGCGGCCTCGTTCTAAGGGTTGCTCTAGAAACCAGCGGTAAGTTTCGGAAAACCTCTGCCGGCCAAGCTACACGTAGTGGTCACGTTCAGCTCGGCTTCGACGGGACATGCTTTATCGACGGAGGCGATGATCACTACATCCTACTCCCGGATTCGCCGCTACATTTTAGCGCCATGTTTTTGGTATCGCCTAAACAGAGATGAGCAGGGAGATATACAACGCTCCGGTTTTCGGCGATACCAAAATCATGCCGCTAAATCGTAGCGGCAAGTCTGGAAGTAGGATTCTGAGATCATCGCCTCCGTCGACAATGCAAATCCCATCATAGTCCAGCTAAACGTGAACACGAACGCGTAGCTTGGCGGGCAGAGGTTCTCCGC
>NW_014333543.1:0-8017 GCF_000341935.2 Cephus cinctus
TGATTTTGAGTATACGTAGACGTTTTCGAATCTCAATCCATTGGGGTGCATTATGAGAGCGAGTAATGCATTTGTTTTGCCGCAGTTTGACGGTCCGCAAAACACCGCGCGTATACTGTTCGGAAGCAATTCACCATGACGTTTCCCCCTCTTTCCTTTCTTAACTCATGTTAATTCGTCGAAGTTCGGTACAGGTAACTTGACAGACTGTGTCTCAAACCTCATCTTGATCATGACTAATGCGAAAACTATAAATAACAGGTTTATAAAGATCATCGTTCAGTCGGAACTGTTTCACGATAGGGTGAGGATATGATTATGCATGTTAAACGTAAATGCATGGGAAAAAACATGAATATTCCACATTTTCGTGGAATTTTTACGCGGAATGCTATGCCAAAAGGTGGATCGTACAAATACGAATCGGCAATCGTCAATCTCAACAATGAGGATGGTCCCGGAACACACTGGGTCGCCTACATGAAGAAAAAAGACTCAGTAATTTATTTTGACAGTTTCGGTAATCTTCGCCCCCCACTACATCTCATTAGGTATCTTGACGTTGCTAGTGTAAAATATAATTATGAACGGTATCAGAACTATGATACTTTCGAATGTGGTCATTTGTGTCTCAAATTCTTATGTGGACAGTTAAATCGTAAGAATAAGTATTGTCTATATAAACATGCTGCATAATGTCATATCGTTAGTCAAGCGTTTGCAATCATGGAAGATTCATTCACGTTAACTTTATCAGACAATTCTTCTATACTCGAAGCCCAGTACTTTCCCCCAATTGAACTTTCTCGAGATAAAAATCATGCTCAGGGCTCATCGAATTATTAACATTTAATTCGATTCCTAACGTGGACACTGGTCACAACAAGTTCTACGTGGGTGATGAAGTTATCGTTATACCCATTGGTAGCTACGAGATAGAGGATATCGAGAACTATGTGCAGAGTGCGTTGATAGATAAAAGTATCCTGATTAGTATTAAGCCCAACAATAATACCCTGTGCAGCGACATTAAGTGTAACCGTGAAATCAATTTTCAACCTGATGATTCGATTGGTCGATTGTTGGGTTTTACTCAACGCGATTTGGAAGCTAATATATTACATACATCCGACGTACCTGTAACCATTCTCAAGGTGAACGCCTTGCGAGTCGAATGCAACATTACTACAGGCGCTTACATAAACGAACGTAAGGTACATACCATCCACGAATTCTTTCCGGTTGTACCACCAGGATATAAAATTATAGAGGTGCCGTCGCACGTCATTTACCTCCCAGTATCGAGCAAGACAATAGATCACATACAGCTTCGAATAGTCGATCAAGACGGAGACTTGGTGAATTTTCAAGGAGAAGTCATAACGATAAGACTACAAGTGAAATCCATGTGATAATGGGGATCGTGTATAACCGAAAGATTGGTGGTGGTTATAATAGCGGCTATAATAATGAACCGATATGTCTAAAAGGAATCAGTCATCGTCCGCGCTGCAAAGCGTTAACACCTCAAAACGTGTTATTCCTGAGAAATCTAGGACTCAAGGTCACACCAGTCGGAAGGGGAAACTAAATCGTTCATTCTGCTGCTGCATTATTTTTATTCGCTGCTCACCATGGAGGAAGAAACTTTAAATATTCGAACACCAATCACGTTCGATGAGTCTATAGCGCACTGCGAAACGCATGCACACCAGCCTTACGCATCGTCAACGTTCAACAACAGTGATGAAATACGAATCTCCGTCCAACATTAAGACTTGTGTTTACTACCGAGTAGAAGTTCGCTGCATGTATACGGAAAGCTCGTGAAGGAAGATGGTTCCACGGCGGTTACAAACACAACTTTGGTTAATAACGGCATTTGTCATCTTTTCGATGAGATTCGTTATGAAATGAATGGTATAGAGATCGGTCGAAATAAGAACGTTGGTCTCACGAGTCTCATGAAGGGCTACCTTTTCATGACTCCTGGCCAACGCTCGGTGATGGATAATGCTGGTTGGATGCAAGGAGAGAAATTGACCGATGCAGCTGGTTACTTTGACGTATCCGTACCACTGAGTAAAATACTAGGCTTTGCCGAAGATTATCGCAAGATCGTCGTAAACGCTAAGCACGAGTTGATTTTGACGAGAGCATAGAGCGATGTTAATGCCATTGTGCAAACTGCTCCGGAAGAATGCAAAGTTGTAATTCAAAAATTGAAATGGTTGATACCGTACGTAAAGGTTTCCGATTGTCGAAAGATAGAGCTGCTGAAATTCATCGAGAAGGATGTATCCATCTCTATGAGCTTCCGCACCTGGAACTGTACGAATATCCTCTACTCCCTACCACATCCAAACACGTGTGGACCGTCAAGACGTCCAGTCAACTTGAGAAACCTCGATACGTTATATTGGGATTCCAAACTGGGAAAAGAATAAAAAAAATAAGAATGCCAGTCACTTTGACCATTGCAATGTCAGAGACGTTAAACTCTTCTTGAATTCGCAATGCTACCCCTATGGAAATCTAAGCCTTGACATTGATCGAAATCAGTTTGCTCTGCTGTACGAGATACATGTAAACTTTTAAGCTACTTATTATGGCAAAGAGCCTGAGCCCATACTGAGAAAGAATGATTTCCTCGCCTATGGTTCACTAATTGTCATCGATTGCTCTAAGCAAAATGAGTCGCTCAAATTTGGACCAGTCGACGTTCGTCTCAAATTCGAGGCGGACCAAAATTTCCCCTCCGAAACATCAGCGTTCTGTTTAATTCTACATGATCGAATAGTAGAATATAATCCAATTAGTGGTGGGGTGAAAAAATTAGTATAAAAACCCTACGATCATCTCAATGCAAGCAGTCTATCACCATGGAGTTCATCGTGAACGTACAAGGTTTCAAGAAACCCTCGGATGAGTTTCTCTTGAAGGAGCTGTCTGTGATTGGAGTGGGTAGCGATTTCTCTGAGCCTGCAACGTTTCTGTTTCAACCACCATGTCCATGGAGCTTTCTTCCGGCGAAATACAAGTGCATGAATTTGTGGTTACAACGCAATTTTCATGGTATCTCTTGGAACTTCGGCGATACATCTTACAACCAAGCCAGAAATATTCTTCGAGTTATTTTATGAGATGCTACCAGAATTTATGTAAAAGGATTGAAAAAGAAAAATTGGTTGGAGAATTTTATGGGGCAATCGTTAAACATCGTAAACTTGGGAGATCTGGGCTGCCCTTCGCTGCAAACATTGAGAAAAAATTCCCTTACCCTATGTACGCATGCCTTACCTATTCCTATGCCATTCCCTTACCCTATGCTCCGCATTTCAATTGTGCGATGGAAAATGTTAAATCGTTAAGGACTTGGATGATGGAATGTATATTTTTTTATTAAGAATAAAATGTGTATATGAAAGAAATAAGCAGTTGTATTTTTTTTCACTTACGTGGCAATTTATTTAAATTATAAGTATGAATGTTTACAAATATCAAAATTCCATGAGGTTGAACTTCCCACCAAGGTAACGCATACAAAGCCGATACTCAGCGGTATCCAAAATCATCCGTTGAAAGAAATTCTCATCGTCCGTCAGAACCCTCGAGATCCTTGCTGACACGAATACTGAGAAGCTATTAGTAGTTATAAGTCACTTCTGGCCGTCACAACAAACCCCCACCACTGTCCCGATGAGTCATAGAGCGCATCGCGCTGTGTCCCCCCGCGCTGCACTATGGCGCCACCCCCTCGCCTATGTGGTCGGCTCTCCCCACCGCCAACCCATGTTGCTGCTCCCCCACCATGCGGACCTGGTCCTAAGTCCCGAAACTCAGTAGCAGCGGCGTTGCATGCCCCCAGGGGCCGTATCACGGTCGGTAATTATGCTGTAACCGCCGGTCGGTAACTTTTTAACTACCCTAAGGAGGTAACGTGGTAAAGTAGAATACGGTTCTTTTTTTTGTAAGAAACACCTTATATTATACAAGCATCGTACGCATTGGCGATACTTTTTCGATACTTTTAACTATCGATGGGTGAATATCCAACCCCTAATATTTTACTCGGGATGAACCATCCACATACAACGCATCTGCTTAATACGGCTGGCGTGGGGGGTACCACTGTCTTGACCAACCCTATGAAATCCAGGCCAGCATAAACCCCTACTACGGGCATCTCTTATTTGCAACTATGCAGAAATGTATGGTCATGGTGGGGAAAAAGACGGTGACCCGTGAACCATATTCGCAGCATCTTGTTAGTAGAGCGTCACGACGAGTAGTAGGTATACAAGTAGTAGAACAAATAAAGGAAAAAAAAGTGAAAGTGTAAAAGTGTAAAAGTGAAGTTTGAAATAAAAGTGGTAAGTATAACAGCGTTAAGCTGAATCTAGTACCCTCTTTTTATTTGATTAAAAAATTATATGCGGTATCTTTTACTTTTATTTGTAGACAAGTGACAGGACTGCCCGACCAGGACACCTGTTTTTTGCAGGCTGTTTAAAAAAAAAGAAGAAGAAAGTAGTATGTATTGCAGCTTTAAGCTAGTACTCGTTTTTTTTTATTTGATTAAAAAAAAAGTATTGTCTTTCTATCGCCCTTCGCACTTATTTGTAGACGTTGACCAGCAGCAGCAGCAGCAGCACCGCAACTAGTGGAGTGGTGCAGACGGGTCCGGCTATCAGAGCGGTAGGTGTTATAATTTTAAGACAATACGTTTATTTAAATTTATTTTTATTTAAAACATTATGACACTTTTAATACACAGAGATAATGGCACCACGAGCGGCTCTGGAAAGGGGTGAGGACGACGTGGGTAGGGAGCGGAACACCCGATCGCCCAGCCCCTTTGCAGGCTGTTTAAAAAAAAAAAAGAAGAAAGTAGTATGTATTGCAGCTTTAAGCTAGTACTCGTTTTTTTTTATTTGATTAAAAAATTATATGCGGTATCTTTTACTTTTATTTGTAGACAAGTGACAGGACTGCCCGACCAGGACACCTGTTCTTTGCAGGCTGTTTAAAAAAAAAAAAGAAGAAAGTAGTATGTATTGCAGCTTTAAGCTAGTACTCGTTTTTTTTTATTTGATTAAACAAAAAGTATTGTCTTTCTATCGCCCTTCGCACTTATTTGTAGACGTTGACCAGCAGCAGCAGCAGCAGCACCGCAACTAGTGGAGTGGTGCAGACGGGTCCGGCTATCAGAGCGGTAGGTGTTATAATTTTAAGACAATACGTTTATTTAAATTTATTTTTATTTAAAACATTATGACACTTTTAATACACAGAGATAATGGCACCACGAGCGGCTCTGGAAAGGGGTGAGGACGACGTGGGTAGGGAGCGGAACACCCGATCGCCCAGCCCGGACGACCTGTTCTACGAGGCGTTAAACAACGGCCTGTGCCCCCATGGATATATTCATGCGTACCGGTGGGAGGAGCTGTGCGAGGGGTGTGTGAGCGAGCTAGCACCGGACGTGCAGCCGCTATACACCCCCCACAGTATGCACTACATACTACTCAACACGGAAATGGAGTTGAACCTCTCGCGGTGCACAACCTGTGCCCGAAGCGTGCTGCTCGGGCACCCAGCAGCCAACTGCCCAGGATGTGTCCTCTATTATGAGGCTAATAGAGACACCTTGGTGCGATTCGGGTACGGGGAGGTCACACTTATTACCTCCTAGATATTATTATTTACGCTATACATATATTATGCTTATTCTTTTTTTTTATCATTATACTGTTACGTTCCACTCCTTATAATTATAAATGGTAAAACACATTAATTTCTTCTACACATTATAATCATTTAATCATATAATCATTAATGTAACATATTATTAACGTTACACTAATAATATTAAATATTGCATTTTACCTTGTTAAAATTGAACAATGATAAATAAACGGATAGGCTTGAATCTTCTCGGATGACATTCAAGGAGATTCAAATAACGGAGTACGACTTGGTATATTGATTATCGGAAAAGGGTTAGCTATCAATCGATATATTAAGAATTTTGAAGAAGGGGAGTCACATTGACCAATCAGAAGTAGTTTTACTACTATAAAAAGGGAGCCAGAAGTAGCATTAGGTGTGTTTTAGGAAGAGACTAAGAGTGCAACATCAGAGTTGTCGGGTGTGTCGTGAGTGAAGTCAAAAATACCAAGTACCTCTAAAACTTATCCAAGTTACCAAAATCAGAGTATTCACAATTACTCGTAACCTTCCCGGATAGAACTGAAGCCGTTGTATAGGGCCTCTATCCATCCTTACTATTTCTAAAAAGGTAGAACTGAAGCCGGATCTAGGGCCTCTACCTTATCCTACCAAATCATTAATACAAATCGAAACTTCGATCAACATTCCATACATCATCAGAACTTGGATAGGACTGATTCACGCTGAACATCCTAATAGAGATTCGATCTAATACTGAAGGAATTCCAAATATACTTCTTATATAAAATCTGAGTAAGTACAGACTTATGCCTAAACGAAGTGGTAGAAAAGTTCAGATATGTAAAATATTCAGACAATTAAATAAACCATATACTCAAAAACAAACAAAACCAACGAGCCAAAAGGATCTTGTCGCGACTGAATATCAAGTTAACGAACAAAACAATTCTATTCAATACTTACCGTGGAAATTGATTCCTATAGAATTTTCAAGTTTACCAAAAGATTTACCTACCGAAGAATCACTTAAAAATAGAATATTTCCAGATCCGCGGAGACATATCTTGAGAAATTATCACAACTCCAATTCATAAAATTCGTTAGGCCTTGTATTAACACGTGGACGTGCTGTAAAAGTAGACCGAACCAACGAATCATCCCTTATATTACAAACTTCATTTACGATTGCTTGATTTCCGGATTTAGCAATCGTAACAATACTTATTATCATTAACCCTCTCATGGTACACTTCATCCTAGCACCAACTAATGGTGCACTAGTGCAAATTGGGATTTTGTTTTTTTGATTGCTGATTTGAGGGGAAAAAAATGTTAAAAATATATCGACAAACATATGATTTTGGGATAAAATTTCCCGTAGAATACGTTGCTGCTCTTTAAAATGAAAAAAAATTAGATTTAATTATAAAAAACTGGTTACAAACAAAATACGTTTTTCAAAGTCATTTTTTTTAAAATCATTATTTTATTGATTTTTATTTAAATGCTATAAAAACCAATGCGATTTATTAGTTATGATGTTGTTTTGTAATAAAAAAAAATAGTTATGATTAAGTAAAATTAAGTATTTTTCCCGTACCTCGCTGTTTATTTCTATATGAAAAAAAAATATTTGAAACATAAGAATCTAAGGTAAAATTTGCCGTAGAATACACTAGTGTAGTTAAAATTAACAAAAAAAACATTTTGTTATAAAAAAAATTTGTTATAAACAAATTAATTTTTACAAAAATAATTTCATGCTATGTATAATAAATATAAAAAAATGACAAAAAAAATTAACAAAACTATAGCCTCAATTTATGTAATTAAACGTACAACCCACTCGGCTTTCATGAAACAGGTCTTAACACATGTAGCCTGATTTACAGCGCGAATATTGTATCCTACCACCACCACCTCCACCACCATAGATCTTATTATCCTGCGCATACCGGCGATCCGCCAAGCGCTTCTTTCGCACAAAAGCGTCGTAGTACTCTCGGGCAATTCTATCGTTTTTCCGTAAATCATCGCTAAACACATTCTGGAAGGCATGCATTCCAAAGCCAGATGAGAGGTAGTGTAAGAACATCATGCAGAATTGGCCGCACACCGTCGACGTCTCGCTCTCAAGCTGCTGAGTGTTCCATCGGAAGGATCGACAGTGCCGTCGGAGTCTCGATGCGTGGTGATGATTCAGCGGTGGTAATCCGTAGCTGTCAAGGTAGTAGCTGTCTCCGTCAGCGTCCACGTACATTGCAACCCAATGTACTCCTGGTTTCGTATGATCGTCCGTGTTGACGATAATAGCAGCGGGTTT
>NW_014333544.1:0-15444 GCF_000341935.2 Cephus cinctus
AAATCTTGGTACCGAATTTTGTTTGTTTTCGTAAGTTTGACCGCGCGTGAAACGGACACGCGGAGGGAAGATCCCTCACCCTCGAATTAGACCAAGGGACGAAGGTCCGTCGACCGGCAGGGTTCACTGTTAGAATGGTCGTTAGATCTTATTATTGAATTTTGTTTGTTTTACGTATCCGAATTGTTTCATGTCGTCCGCCCGTCAGGCATTTCTACCTTTTGATTTTGTAACGCGGAGAACGCGCAGGTCCTTGACGGTCGGTTGTCGTATTTTGGTAAACGCGGATTAGCCGTGTTACGACGTTGGCTTTGAATTCGTACGGTACGCGAAGTACCCGTTACTATCTTTTGTTTGTACTTTGGTTTTGTCTTTTCGATCTATATTAATTACTATTTCTTTTGTAAATAATTACTTCGGTATTCTAAGAGATCGTCGCGCTTCGCGCCGCCGATTTTATTTAATAAACCGAACCTTCCTTGTATATTAGAGATCGAAGTGTCCGAATGATTTTGTGTGTCGCGTGATCGTCTGACCCATCCGACCTATTGTTCCGATTCCCGCCGCCTCCGCATAGCTGAGTTAGCCAACATAGGCACGGAAGAGGAATCGTAGAGACTGATACGTGGTTCCCGTTTTGGAACCTGGCGCCCAACAATACCTTAGGTATTTCGAGAGAAAAATTTGTTAGCCCCTGGGTTGCCTGGAACGCGTAGGAATCGCGTAAAGTTGTGCGCCGGTCGGTCTTGTATTTTCCGGTGAGGTCGATCGCGTAATAATACGTCACAATGTATAACGGATAAATATATACAAAATGTTAGACATATTTTATTTATAAGTTTTAAACCTTTCAACGTTTCAGACACATTTTTCAAGTATGAAGTAGTGACATGACGAAACAACATCTACTGTTTCTATGTAATTTCATTAAAATTAATTTGCGTTTTATGTAGCTTACCGAGCAATTCATGTTACTCGAAGTGTTAGAGGGAATTTTCCAGGTCTCAAGAACTTTCGACTATACGGGAAACGAATATATTATTTTGTTCGTTTTCAAAATTTTTCCACAAATTGAAATGGATGATAGTACATCAGTACTCTGTCCATAGATTTTTTCAATTTGCATAATATAGCTGTTACTTAGAAGAACAACATTGTTTGGTGCTTTGCTTGTTACCATAGTTGAAAAATTTATAGTTATCTTCGATATTATTAAGTTCTCATTCACTACTTTACTTTTATGCACTTTGAATTCATTTGGTAATTTGATTTTTGTAGATTTAAAAAATTTGTTTTCATGTTCCCTACGACAAACTTGGGCCATTGGTTTAACAGCAGTTCGCAGCGTGCGTTTCAATGTACCTAAAGCATTTTAAAATGGAAAACAGTTTATTCTGCTTAAAGAACAACCAAAATTGATAACGTCATCAGCTATGTGGACAAGATTGTGCATGTTCAGCACTTGTGCAGCGGAACCATATATTAATGGTAAAACTAAAACAAATTTTTCCAAACATTTTTTGGCAAACGCATTAAATTGCATTGCAAGTTGATCACTGCATACCGCGCCGTTTACGTATTCCGTGTTAATAAAAATAATTTCCGCTGAAGTCGTGCGCATATACAGGGTGTACCACGACTTATTCCCCAACGGGCACTGGCATATTCTCCGTTGAAAATAGAACAAAATGCAATTTATCCGCATGAAATCGGTTGCAGCGTTCTCGAGAAAATAAATATAAAAAATTTAGAAATATCATCATTTTAAGTGATGATTTCCAATCACCGCCAAAAGAAACCAATAGCAGTAGAAAAAGTAGAGTAGCGGTAGAAAAGAAAAGTGACGGGCGTTTGATTCTGTGAACACATTCACTCAAGTAGAAAAAGTAATATTATCATTAGACTATAACTTATCGAATATGAGACATTCAATCACACACTTTTTAAAGTCGGATAAAGAAATTTAATGTTCTGAATGGTATTTATTAATGTATGTATTGTGACGTGGTAGATTTTACTCCGTCAGGTCCTCGGCGGGAACTGTAGTGGTACGCGGGAAAACGCGTATTAGAAAAAGAATCCAGGCAAGATGCCACCACCTCAAGGGCTAACGAAGTTACGAATTTGTTTGATTTCTGATTCTGCTGTTTTGATTTTTGCTATGTCCCATGCCGCGAATATTGTATTCGCGGTCTTATCGAATCTCAAGAAGAACCAGCTAGGGATCATCAGCGTGGGAGGAACGAGGACGAAAGGCTGAGTGACGTCAGAGCGTCGGCGGGGCCCTAGCTGCGCGCGCTGGAGCTCACCGCACCAATCACCTCGCGACTTGGATCAACTCTACGCACGCTATCACCCGAGCGACATGAACTGGTCTACGCGTACACTGCGGGACATTAATGCTTGGGTGGAGCTAGTAGGAAGCATGAGTGGAGCGACCGGCAGTGGTGACTGGGACAAGCAAGCCAGGCCGACGCGTAGAGAGGGTAGCCTATTCCCCTCGCTCGGGATGCCATTTATGTCTCGAGTCCAGGCGTCCGTATAAGAGTGTCTCGCAGAATTTCAACATGAGTCGGCATAAGCCCCTCTTACTCGCAGTTAGTGGAGTCCAAGAGATAATATGCACTGTGTATAAGAGCGTCTCATTCGGACTCATGTTGAAATTCTGTGAGACACTCTTATACGGGACACCTGGACTCGGGACAGAATTGGCGTCCCGAGCGAGGGGAATAGGTTACCCTCTCTACGCGTCGTCCTGGCTTGCTCGCCACCAGCCGCCACTGCCGGCCGTCCCACTCACGCTTCCTGCTAGCTTCACCCAAGGACGGCATTAATGTCCCGCAGTGTACCGAGTAACTAGCAGGGTGCTATTACTGATTCCGCGTGACATAGATCTACGAAAGACGGAGCACCTGTAACGCACCACAACTCATGACGGAGGCCCACCGCTATCAACGAAAGGAACGAAGACTCGCGAACCGGGAATCGGGTGACGCCTGGTGAACCATTGCGAATTCCTATGGGACGACGGAGCCCATCACGGGACAGCCAGTAATCGTGTTCCCGAATCGTATGAATTGTCGCGAGGACGTATTTGAATTGTAGCGCGTGGTGTCATATCGGAGATTTCTGATTGGGGCCGTAGGACCAATCAGCGGTGGTTGCGAATAACGGAGAGGATGATAGTCTCCGGTGCTGCCGATTACGATCGAAAGAGAAGGCAACTTCCTTCTTCTTGCCTGGACCGTCGACGACGCGAGTCGTGTTTTTGGAGCCGTTTTGTTTTCGGGATTAATTTCTGTGAAGAATCCGGATTTCGTCCGAGACCGCGTTTACGGGCTAAATTCTCCTTATCGAAGAGACGTGGAGATATCGGTAAGCAATTTGTAATTTTTGTGAGCGACGAAATCTCGTAATCCCTCGCGTTTTGTCCGTTTTTTAATGGTGCCTGTACGCACGTGGGAGATGTTTCCACTCGTAGAATCGAGTTCGTTTGGAGTACGAGATTCCGTCGACTGGCAAGGGACTGTGTTCGCGTAAAAATGTTGCCCATAGTGGACATGTTTATCGCGCGTTTGTGAATCGAATTGAGTACGAATGTGCAAACACAGTTGAATGATTGGTTCTCTCGGCAATAATGAGGGTTAGATCTCCGAATCTTATTGTATCGCGTTCACGTTAGGGACCGCGGTGCTGAGTTAGCCAGTAGAGGCCCGAACGACCGAATAGAACCGAAGTATACGTATACGTAGTATACATTAGGGCAAAATAACTCGGCCAAAACGAATCAAACAACAACACCTCCGGACAAAACAACTCCGGCCAAAACAAATCGTTACAAAAATAACTCCAGCCAAATAGCAAGCAAACATACCTCCGGACAAAACAACTCCGGCTAAAACAACTCGGTACAAAAATAACTCTAGCCAAATAGCAAGCAAGAATTCCCCGCGTAACATGATTAACAACAAAATAATACAGGAAAATTGGAAGAGAGATAATGAGGAAACGGCTTCAAATAAAAAAAAAACAAGAAATATCAATCACAAGTATCACAATGAAATTGTGACATACTAATTACAAATTGTGCGCAACACCGCGCAAATAATTAATGACATCAGCGCGATCATAGCTTTGGACAGCAGCTTTCAATCGCCCATGACGATTATCAATTTTACCTTTTTTCACAGGCCTGTCATCGCCACGAAAAATTTGCTCCAGCTTAACCTCAGCACTAGACTGTTCATCACGTAACAACTTAATAAAATCCCAAAAACACAAACGACAAGCAGTAGCATTGGCATTCAAGTTCTTGTGCCAGCTTTCAACATGATTGTTGGTTTCATGTAAATCAGACAGTACACTATCATAATGGTTCCAAATAACAATATCGTAACGCGGAGCACGACGACCACGACGACGAAGCTCTACGCCAACCCAAGTGGCTTCATAGTAATCAAGTAACGGAGCAAGTTCATCTTTATGCTGAACATAGAACGGCGTTTTTAATAGCTCCTCAAACGCAAACACGACATCATTATTAGGCACAAAAGCAATTGCATAAAGCATTTTTAAATTCAACTCATAATTCACATTATTTCCGTACTGCAGTTGCAATCCACACGACTGAACGTGCCTCCACATACACGGAGAAAAATGAAAGTAACATCTTTTGATGCTGGTACGCGGAAAAACGATTGGAGCAGCTTTCATATGCGCAGATTCAAAATCACACATAATCACATGAGGAGACAAACGCGGCTCCAAAGTGCATAACTGACGCAACACAGCCTGATAAACTTTTCCATGTTTTTCCCGTCATCAGAACATACACCAATGGCACAACATGACCTGTAACTAATCCATGAATCGAATATAATTGGTAGAACAGTTCGGGAACAGTACGAAAAGTTCCATCAGAGAACCAGGTCTCGCAATTACTTAACACATTTAAATTTGCACCAGTCGTAAAAATAAAAAACGAATCGTTGCAATTTAAATCCAAAGTACGCGAATCACATAACAAGAATAAATTATTATTCGACGTAACTTTGTAATCATCAGGTATTATCAAATCAGCAACTGTTGTTGGCACAGGAGGTATATTTTTTGCGACTTGACGAACACGGCGAATGGTGCGTGCAATACTTCGAAGAGCAGGCAATTGTCCAGCAACAGTATCCGAAACGTCATGCGAAACACTTGCAATAACCCGACGTGTTGACTCCATTGATGTCGCTGCTTTCTCACGAACTTTTCCCATAACGGCTTTCGCTTCTGCAACAGCCAACTCAGGCGGATGATTGTGCGCAGTGTCATTCAAAACATCACCTAAACCAAAAGAAAGAACATAAATTAAAAACCTTATGGAATTAAACATTAAAAAAACGTAGCGAAAAAAAAACACACACCATCATCATCTTGACTTGACGTATGGCAACGACCAAGACGTTTATTACGATAATATGATGTACATCTCCAAATCACTTTATGAGAGGCCACACGATTTACAGCATAAGTAAACCCATTGTTGAGTAGATGCTTCTTATTTTTCTGGCTCACAACAAACTTCAGCAGCATTACGAAAAATTATTTGACTAGCACCAAGCAACAAATAGAATAGAAATAAATTCAACACGTAGTGAGTAGCACACAGCAAACAACAACAATACCGCAGCGCCAGAAAACCAGGAACTACATATACAATACAGAACTAACTTACCGACAGACACCGATCACCAATAATCAATCATAGATCAACACATATACAGAAATAACTTTGAGTAACATTATTTGGTATTTAAGAGTGGGCCCCCAACCTCCGTCGGTGCTTCGCCCCAGGACCCCTTTCCGCAACATCTGACCCAACAATGATCTATCCCAACAACTGACCGGAGTTATTTTTGTACCGAGTTATTTCGACCCGAGTTGTTTTCATCGGAGTTATTTTTGTACTGAGTTGTTTTGGTCAGAGTTGTTGTGGTCGAGTTGTTTTGACCGGAGTTATTAAAAACCGAGTTATTATGGACGGGTCCCGGTTCCCGTTTTTGAAACCTGGCCCTCAACAATACCATAGGTAATATTTCGAATTGTATGTGTTAGCCCTGGGTTGCCTGGAACGCGAAGGAATCGCGTAAGTTGTGCGCCAGTCAGTCTCTCATCTCCCGACGAGTCTCGGTCGCGAAATATATGTCACAACTTTTTGGCGCCTAACGTGGGGCCCACAAAATAGGCCGGAACGGAAAAATTTAGGTCAACGATCTGCGAAAAGTTCGTGTTCGTTAGAAACAATTCGGAAAGAAAATTTGAACGGTTCAAAAGAATTTGAACATCCGAACGTTACGAATAGTCGAAAGTTTTTTTTGTATGTCTCTTTGTCTTGTGACAAGTGGCAACGATATCGGGTGACGAGAGAGTTTACGCTGAAAGTAAACACACGCGACGGGGACGAATAGTGTCGTTTGTCGATCGAAATTTTGAAATATCGTTCTACTACCCGTTCTAAAAATGTTTGTCCAACGAAGCCCCGCTCGCGACTCACAAGCGGAAACGGCGGTAACGACCGCCACCGATCCGTTCCACGGATCTCACGGAGAAATCGGTCACGGAATGAACGATTCCTGGATCGAAGGGCTGACGTGCGCTCAGCTAAGGCACATGCTTGTCGGATTCAATGCGAATCCTCAGGGAACGATCGCGGTTCTTCGCGATCGCCTGTGTAGTGCCACTCGAAGGGCACACTCGAAGGCCGCGGTCATAGCTCAAGGACGCGTAATCAGCGCTTACTTAGCAACCACCACCACTAGTACGACAATTACGTCGTCGGTAGCGACCTCGTCCGTGGTAGTTGCAAGTTCACCCTCTGGCAACGGAATGCACGTGTGCTCACCGGTCGCGGTAACGACACAAACGCCATTGTTTTCCTCGACACAGCTGTATCTCCCGAGTCTGCCTACGGAGACACCTCACTCGAATAGAGTACGATTCCAAGATAGAGAACCGGAAGATAGTTCCTCTACAAGTTATCACTGCGCGCAGCAGGACGAAACTCTGCGTTATAATCCCGCCATGTACGATCGCGTTAAAAATTGGAATTTGAAATTCTCGGGAAGCGGAACGGATAACGTGGACGTATTCTTGGACCGATTGAAGGAATGCCGACAGACGTGCGGGTTGACGGAATCGAATATAGTTTGCGTGCTTCCTTTACTAATGAAGGACGTTGCGAACAATTGGTCGACGTACAAGAAAGTGCATATTCACAGTTATGCCGAGTTTCTTGAAGAAATGCGTAAACGATTCGGAGTCCCGTCAGTTCGTAGCCGATTGCTAGGAGAAATCGTCGCCAGAACGCAAGGCCGTTACGAGAACGGTCTTGATTACCTCGATTGCATCCAGAGCATGTGGGAGCGCGCGGAATCGCGAATGCCACTCGAATTGCAGCTGGATTTGGCAATTAATAATTTGCGCCCGGAGTACCACACGGAGATTCGTCGCGAACAGTTCACGAGTTTTTCCGCGTTGGAAGACGTAGTCCGTGAATACGACATGTGCCGTAGGAGGTCCGAGCATCGCGCACCTCCTGCGGCTAACGAGAGCCTCGTCCCGGAGTGCGCCTCTGACGAGAGGCGTTATTCTATACCGCGAACGAAACCCGCGATTCACGAAGTGAATGCCGTCGTGCACAAACCGCAAACGACGAAGAAAAGCGCCAAGCCTAAGGCGCCCGAAAGTGATCGACCGAAGAACAAACCCGCCGCGAAGAATACGGGGAACAAGTCCAGGCTCGGTTGGATGAAATCGAGATCGAAACCCTCGATTGACGTAACGGCAGTTAAAGATAATTCGCCGGATTCAGGTGCGAAACGCGCAACCCCGGACGGAATGCCAATCACGTGTTGGAATTGTCGAGAAAGAGGATATTACCATAGCGATTGTAAGAAAGATCGGAACGGTATCTTTTGCTATTGGTGCGTACAGAGGGGGGTGACGGTCAGTGAGTGTTCGCGGTGCAAAGACGGTAGCAATAGACGGTCCCCGGCTGCCTCCGATACGCGAGCGGACCAGAGTGTCCGTCATTCCTAAGGAGGGCGAGCAAAACGAACAAACGCGTTCGAGCTTACCTCCATCCGAAGAGATTACGGAAAATCGACCGAGGTTAATGACGAGAGATCAGAATGAATTGACCCGTAGTGTTTCTCCATTCGATGCCCATGTGAAAATTTCGTTAGCACCCACCAGCGTGGCGGAGACGTGTCGTAGTGGCGACCCCAAAGATTCGGATTCGCGAAGGGGCAAAAATTTCTCTGTCTTACCGTACCCCGAGATGTATTCGGAGGCGGCTGAAGCGGAGGGGGCACGCCTCTCGGGAGTAGTTTCAGAGGGAGTTAGTACTGTGAGAGTGTCGACGCCTAATGAAACCGGATGAACCGAAGATGACGCAATAGGAGTGATTCTGCGCGTTAAGGAGGGCCCGCCTGACCGCGAATCAGAATTTTGTCCGATAGCTCCGCGACCACGTGGTACGCGAATTTATTTATCGGTGAGAATAGACGGAGAACTTGTACACACGCTACTAGATGCAGGCGCAATGGCGTCATGTATTCGAACGATTAAACACAAATGGATAACGGAGTTAGGAATAACATTGAACGAAGTCCAGGGAAAAACCGTCGCGATGGCCAATGGTGCAAAAGCACGTGTAGGCGGTCACGCGATGATTCCCATGTCAATTCTGAACGAAACGCAAGTAATCTCGTGTCAAGTAATACCGTAGTTAATGAGCGAATTGATCTCAGGAACAGACGCGATCCGAAGTTTTGGAATCGGATTAGACGGCCTCACCGAGCTATGGTGGACGGCCACGAGTAAAGAAACGATCCCGTGAGAAACGCGGGATGGCCTCGCCATTGACGATGTCGCCGGACTTCACGAGGTTACGACTGACAGACAATGGAACCGAATTTGTGAATCGAACGAGAACGTCTCGCGAGGATGAACCCGAAAATGACGATGAGTAACCCGCGCTACGTTACGCGGGATGTAGTAAAGCGAATAAGTTTAGTACATTTTTGTTGTGCTGATTTTCCTTATGTGTCTGGTGATGGTCCACGATATAGGAAAGAAACTAACTGAATCGCCCTAAGAGGGCTGAAGAGCTCGGCCGGACGGTGGATTGACGTGCCTGGCTCGCGGCAGATTCGAGTCGTGCGACAGCAATATGACTGTCGAAAATCGCTCACAATCGTTTACCGCGTGAATCCCGCCTGGGGGAGGACTGTTGTTACGTGGTGGATTTCACCCGTCTTGTCCTCGGCGGAAAATCACGCCGAAATGCGATACGGGCCTAAAGGCCATAGCAAAGTTCAGGCAGGATCCACCGACCGCAAGGGCCTAATTAAAATGACGGTAGATTATTTGATTATTTTCTTTTGTTTTGCGTGTATTTTGCCGGAGTTCGAATAGATTGCTCGCTCGCCGTGCCCGTGAAGACGCGCAGAAAGAGACAGGGTTAGCCAGCTGGAGTCCCAGGAGGAAGGGAGCTGCGACACGCGAGGGTCGACACTCGCGCTATCTGCGGAGAGCAGCTCTACTGACCCAGGTGGCGCGCGCAACGCGGGACAGCTTGACGTCACGCGGCAGCAACGCGCTTTACTCAGCTGGTACTCAACCACAACTGGAAGCGGCGCACACAGAGCCACACGAATGACCACCACTACCGACCCCTACGGCATAGCGCCCATCGTCAGTTGCGCATAATTATATTTCCGTGAGTTGGGAATCCAGGTATGCCTGGTGCACCCTCGCGCGTGAACGAATGTTACTCTTCGTAGGACCGAGATGTATGGATTGTTCACAAGAGATGCGCGTGTAACGAACACGCGGAGGGACAATCCCTCACCTCGAATAAGACCACGGCACGAAGGTCCGTCGACAACTGGAAGCGGCGCACACAGAGCCACACGAATGACCACCACTACCGACCCCTACGGCATAGCGCCCATCGTCAGTTGCGCATAATTATATTTCCGTGAGTTGGGAATCCAGGTATGCCTGGTGCACCCTCGCGCGTGAACGAATGTTACTCTTCGTAGGACCGAGATGTATGGATTGTTCACAAGAGATGCGCGTGTAACGAACACGCGGAGGGACAATCCCTCACCTCGAATAAGACCACGGCACGAAGGTCCGTCGACCGGCAGGGTTCACTGTTTAGAACTTTGGTTTGAACTTTTGAAATAGAATTTTGTACGTTGTACGGAACTTTTTGAAATAGAATTTTGTACGTTCTCCGAATTGTATCGTGTCGTTCCGTCCGCAAGGAAATTATACTTTTGATTTTGAGGCGCGTAAAACGCGTACCGGTCCTTGACGGTCGGCTATCGTAGTATTGTAAACGCGGATTTGCCGCGTTACGATTTTGAATTGAATTCATACGGTATGCGAAGTACTCTGTAATATCTTTCTGATTGTACTTCTGTTTCGTCTTTTGATTTATTTTTAATTACTGTTTCTTTTGTAAATAATCACTTTGGTCTTGTACAAAATCGTCGCGCTTCGCGCCACCGATTTTCGGTAATAAACCGAATCATTTATTTTAGATCGAAGTGTCCGAATTCTTTTGTGTGTCGCGTGATCGTCTAACCCATCCGGGTGGCTTGGAACGTGTAGGAATCGCGTAAAGTTGTGCGCCGGTCGGTCTTGCATTTTCCGGTGAGGTCGATCGCGTAAAAATACGTCACAACCTTTTGGCGCCCAACGTGGAGCCCGAAGAGAACCAAGGACAGGCGGGAGAAAATTTAAAGCTTTTTGGGGACTCGAAGTTTGATTTTGTGTAGACTACCGTAGTTGATTTTTCGGAATCGAAAATTTTTGAAATGGTTAGATAACATGTGACTAACCACCCGTAGAACAATCCGATACGAAAATTTGAATGTAAGAATGTACTGGAACATTAGTAGTTATACACCACTTCTGGCCGTCACAACAAACCCCCACCATTATCCCCCATGAGTCATGGAGCGCATAGCGCTCTGACTCTCCACGCCGCGCAATGACGTCACTCGCCCCGCCGATGTGAGCAGCTCTCCCCACCCCTCAGCCGTGAGATGATGCCCCACCATGCGGTCCTAAGGCCCGAAAATACTCAGCGGTGTTGCATGTTCCCAGGGGGCGTACTACGGTCGGTAATTATGCACTGACCCCTTGTCGGTACCTTTTTAATTACCCTAAAGAGGTAGCGTGGTAAAGTAGAACATGGTTCTTTTTTTGTAAGAAATACCTTATATTATACAAGTATCGCACGTATTGGCGATAATTTTTCGATACTTTTAGCTATCGATGGGTGGATATCGAACCCCCTAATATTTTGCTCGGGGTGAATCCTCCACATACCACGTAACTGTTGGAATGATGGTACCCTTCTTTCGGATCATCTAGCGAACGATGTGCCAAATACATCAGGCGTGGGGGTACCATTGTCTTAGCAGCATAAACTGCTACATGTATCTCTTATTTGCAACTATGCAAAAAATTAGGGTTATGGTGGGGAGAAAGATGGTTACCTGTGAGATGTCTTCGTAGCATCTCGTCAGTACCTTGGTGGCAATTGCGGGATACAAGTTGTAACGTGGCGTCCGTGGGACGGCCAGTTACATAAAAGCGTACGCGCACGGAGAGCCGTGCCGCCGCCGAAAGCCGCCGGGAGAATGCCGACGACATCGAAGGTTCGTGGCGAGAGGAAGCCGGGGAGAGAAAACGGCAGCGCCGAGCCCGACGATCGGGCGCGCTCGGGTAAGATCGGCGCCGCCCAGGGACTGGCGGGCGGTGAGCGCCGAAAAAACGGAAAGCGGACCGAGGCGAGAGATAGTGCACGAGTTCGGGTGAACTCGGGATTCCTTTGGGAATCCTCGGGCCGGGGGGCAAAAAAGGGGGCCACTTCGTTTTGAACCGTGAACCAGGGGTGAGCATGTGTGAACGAGCGATTAGTGATTTTGAATTCCGTGTAGAAAAAGTGATCGGGACTGATATAGAAAAAGACGACTTGGCATTTTCCAACGGACCTCGATTTTGTGGATTGCGACATCGCCGGAGGAGCGAGCGAAAGAGCGAGAGAAAGAGAGAGGAAACGAGCCGGAGACCGGAAAAGAGCCAGGGGAGTCGAGGAAGATGTTGAATACACAGGAAATTGGTGAGTCCAGTCACATTATCATTTGCCGAGCGAAGCCGCGTGCCGGACGGGGATGAAGTGCATCCGCCGGTGCAGCACGGCACGCGTAGTGGGGGCTACGGGCCCGCCACCGGCTCACACGCGAGGAGATTGCAGCCGCCCGGGAAAATAGAAGACGGCTGCCGCGACCGCGTCCCTTACTAGGATTGTATCGAGTCGCGTTCGTAAGACCACCCGACTATAATCGTTTACCTAGGACGAAATAAATGTAGATTGTTGAAAGGAAATCCCACCGTGTCGATTATTTCGGAAAGGCTGACCGATTCCTGCAGAAACTCGCCGCCCTCACGTTCCCCTCTACCAACGCGAAGGAGAGCTAGCGGGAAGATCCGGTCGGGAGGACTCCCGGAAGTGACGTGCCGCGGATTAGAAATTAAAGGCCCGACGAGTCGGGCTGGTGCACCTGGCGCCCAAGGGATCCGCGGAATGCCACGTTGGGGTCGCAGATACAACATAGGTCAGGAAATGCGTTACAAAGTAAATATAAAAAAGTGGTAATAAAAAAGAAGTGAAAGACAAAAACTGTTTAAAACTAGCGGTAGGTGTAAAAAAAAATATTTTTCTCCTTTTCAATTTCTACCATAGTTATTTCATCTAATGTTTACCCTGTTTCTAGGATAATTCCAGAAAAAAAGTGGAGAAAAAAAAAGAAAAGTGGTATGTATAGCGGTGTTAAAATTGTACACATTTTTATTTGATTTTAAAAAATTTATTTTATATCTGGTATCTTTTACCTTTATTTCTAGACATTACCAAAAAGAAAGAAAAAGCACGAGCCTGCTGGTTACCACCGGTTGTTACCGAAACTGTAAGTATAATAATTTTTAGGCTTGCACAGATTTTAATTTGATTTTTTAAAAATTGTATATATTTGACACCCTTTACTCTTATTACTAGCACAACCACCACCATCATCACCGCAACCTGCAATAGCCCCTACAACGCATTATTAGATCGGTAAGCGTAATAATTTTAAGACTACACGGTTTTGTATTTGCTTTAAACATATTTATTAAAAAACTGAAATGTTACAGATTATGACACCACGGACGCCTGATACACTGCCCGAGGGGGTGGAGGAACCGTTTGAGGGACCGCTGCTAGATGGCATACTGCCGCCCTTAAACGCTTTCTTCGCCCCCTTCCATGAAGGGCAGTGTTTTTTCGGTTGTTTGTACGTCCGGGGTGTGGAGGAAGAGTTGTGCTACGGGTGCATGCGCGTGCAGCCACCCGAAGACACGGCAGCGTACACGCCTCATGTAATGCATTACCTACAACTAGATCCCGCAAAAGACCTGCGTGTAGGTATATGTGTACGTTGCGAGCGGTGTGTGATGCACGCGTATGCACCCGCAGATTGTATAGCATATATAAGCTATTTCTGCGACAACCGGGACCTGATATTAAGGCAGGGTGCTGTTGAGGTCCCTCCCCACCCCCGGATTTAAATTGTAGGTTATATATTGTGACGTTAAAATTCACGTCGCAAGGTCCCGAGTAAAGAACTAGCGTGTTTTAAATACGGGACGCATTACCGTCCCTCGGGAGAGTCGCGAAAGGTACCGGCCAAGAACTCCAGGGTCCGAGATTGTTTTAGAATTACCTAAGGTTAATTATTTTGTTATGTACCACTATTTCATGCGTTACGTATCCGAGGAGGACTCCCGGAAGTGACGTGCCGCGGATTAGAAATTAAAGGCCCGACGAGTCGGGCTGGTGCACCTGGCGCCCAAGGGATCCGCGGAATGCCACGTTGGGGTCGCAGATACAACATAGGTCAGGAAATGCGTTACAAAGTAAATATAAAAAAGTGGTAATAAAAAAGAAGTGAAAGACAAAAACTGTTTAAAACTAGCGGTAGGTGTAAAAAAAAATATTTTTCTCCTTTTCAATTTCTACCATAGTTATTTCATCTAATGTTTACCCTGTTTCTAGGATAATTCCAGAAAAAAAGTGGAGAAAAAAAAAGAAAAGTGGTATGTATAGCGGTGTTAAAATTGTACACATTTTTATTTGATTTTAAAAAATTTATTTTATATCTGGTATCTTTTACCTTTATTTCTAGACATTACCAAAAAGAAAGAAAAAGCACGAGCCTGCTGGTTACCACCGGTTGTTACCGAAACTGTAAGTATAATAATTTTTAGGCTTGCACAGATTTTAATTTGATTTTTTAAAAATTGTATATATTTGACACCCTTTACTCTTATTACTAGCACAACCACCACCATCATCACCGCAACCTGCAATAGCCCCTACAACGCATTATTAGATCGGTAAGCGTAATAATTTTAAGACTACACGGTTTTGTATTTGCTTTAAACATATTTATTAAAAAACTGAAATGTTACAGATTATGACACCACGGACGCCTGATACACTGCCCGAGGGGGTGGAGGAACCGTTTGAGGGACCGCTGCTAGATGGCATACTGCCGCCCTTAAACGCTTTCTTCGCCCCCTTCCATGAAGGGCAGTGTTTTTTCGGTTGTTTGTACGTCCGGGGTGTGGAGGAAGAGTTGTGCTACGGGTGCATGCGCGTGCAGCCACCCGAAGACACGGCAGCGTACACGCCTCATGTAATGCATTACCTACAACTAGATCCCGCAAAAGACCTGCGTGTAGGTATATGTGTACGTTGCGAGCGGTGTGTGATGCACGCGTATGCACCCGCAGATTGTATAGCATATATAAGCTATTTCTGCGACAACCGGGACCTGATATTAAGGCAGGGTGCTGTTGAGGTCCCTCCCCACCCCCGGATTTAAATTGTAGGTTATATATTGTGACGTTAAAATTCACGTCGCAAGGTCCCGAGTAAAGAACTAGCGTGTTTTAAATACGGGACGCATTACCGTCCCTCGGGAGAGTCGCGAAAGGTACCGGCCAAGAACTCCAGGGTCCGAGATTGTTTTAGAATTACCTAAGGTTAATTATTTTGTTATGTACCACTATTTCATGCGTTACGTATCCGACCACCACCACCACCATCAACGTTTCGCCGAGGGAGAAGAGAGCAGCCACGCCTAGACAGACCATCAGTCGCAGCCTCGCTCGAAGGAAGTAGCCACCAGTCCCGCGAGGGAGCGTGGAGACGCCCTACGTCACCAGGCGCCTCCACCCCGCAGCTGATGGCCCCCGAATCAGGTGGGAAGCCAAGACAGCATTAGACGTCGCACTGGATCATACCGATCTCGCCTTATCGCCGGTACGGAC
>NW_014333544.1:15532-23374 GCF_000341935.2 Cephus cinctus
TCCAGGTGCGAGGGGTCGCTACCCTCCACCACCTATCCGTCCCGACAGAAGTCCGGACATGAACCAACTCCGGACGAAGTATCCGGACAGCCTAGCTACGGCAACGAGTTGTGACACCACGAAGAGTCCGAGTCCAGCGAACAGGATCCGTCGCGAGGACTAGGATTAAGAATTAGTTAGCGGAACCGTCCTCCGTAGTAAAGAATTGTATCGTTTACAAGAGGCTCCGGTTATAGACGTTATATCGTCCCGCGTCCTTCTCGTAGGGTCAAATTGATAAGAAATGATTATTACCATTATCGGAAAATATAGTTGGATCCAGTAGCACGTTTTGAAATTAGCGCGAGGGCCTACAATTGGCGAGTACTTTCGACGGCGACGATTGGCCCAGGAGGGCCCGGCGGGGATGAGGGAGCTAGCGCTGGCCCCGAGTCCCGAAGAACTCCCGGAAGAAATTCATTCTCGAGTAGTTAGCAGACTTGGCCGGTGGTGCGTTCCGCATATTAGTTGAAGAATCCTCTGTATCGTTCACGGTAAGCGTCTCGTCGTCGAGAGGACGAAATCTTTTCCATGTAATTGCCAACTTGTATCGCGTTGTTACTTTCCTCCCGGTTTTGGCCTAGGAGAAGATCGCTCAGCGTACAGTGGGAAAAGATTCCGTGCCTACCGTTTGAACTACTTATTTATTGTAATTTGTCGTATATTGTACCTTTCGGCTATCGTATTATTCTTGGTGACCCTGGAGAATGTTAGAGAATCAGTCTATCACGCTTCCCGTGATAGGCTCGTAAGATGTAGAATTAATTAGTAAGTTATATAGTAGAAGACCCTACGGTCTCAAATAATATATTGTTATTCCTCATACGTAATTATTATCTCCAGGCATCTGTAAATATTTCTCTATTTGTCTCTAGAGTTCCGTACAATACTATAGTATATTATTTATTCTGTGTGAGCTAGAAGTTTTCCTATTCTTTATGTTTGATAATTCCTGTATATTCCGCCACTCGACTGATCCGTTCCGTTATTCGCCGGAATCGTGTATTTAATAACTGCGTCTCAGGGCGTAGATAGCGTCGACCTTCGTACGCGTAACTCTGTATCGGCCGCGGATTTAGTCACGCCCGTTAGCATTTAAAATCACATCGTTTATCGTTTATCCACGCGTCCCGTAGGGAACTTCGTATCGCGTGGCTCACGTATCATTGTTAGCGGAATTACTATTTCTTTTGTTAAATTTCGATATCGTTGTTAATTCGTATAAGTCCCAAAATAAAGGGCCCGTTGTTATTTTTGTTAATGTTAATTGGAAGTTCTCAGTCTTTATTCGACCTACCATCTGTAAGATCCCCGCCCCTCTACTCTCTCGTTGCGTTCTGGCTAGCCTGGACAATTTCCTTCTTTTCCTCGGAATCTTGCTTTTGTCGTCCCGTGGCACAACGGTGTGCCTGGCGCCCATGAGCATTTCCTATTCCGAATTCCCGGGTTTTGGGGAAGAGTAAGGCAGACTGTAATTTGCGACTTTTCGTCATAATATATATACTATATTGTAACGACGAATCGCACAAATAAAGGCACCGCGAGAAATAATTAATAGATTATTATGTTACTGGGCGCCAGGTGTACCAAGAGATACACCGCTGTCTCCAGAGGATACCACGGCGAGCTCTTGTGCGGTGGGGTCCTGGGTCTGGGAGACAATAACTAGACCTGAAATTTTCTAATCACTACCAGACAACACAAAAGGGGGGTTGAAAAATCAAATAGATCTGAGGTTTCAGTTAAACATACGGAACCCATAGACGAGTCCGATTTATTGGAAACAAGAAACAATAAAACGAAATATAAAAAAAAATAAGATAATGAAATTTTGTAATACTAGAACACAGGAAGGAACAACGGTTCCAAAATAATTCATAAAACGCAGAATAATAACGTAAGTGGAACGACGGTTCCGAAAAACACACGCGCAAGGAAACGGCGGTTCCTCAACACCTAGAACGCGTGAATAAAAATACAATCAAACAACAGTAGATAATTCCCGTAACAAGGAATAACGATTCCTGTCGTAACCCAAAACTAAAAAAGATTCAACGTATCCTAATCCTGTACTATAATTAGGGATTATCTCCGGGAAGCTCAGACGCTTCCGGCATCAACACGCGTGTTACGTAATGCACACGTAACGAGGAGCAACAGTGATATTTACAAAAATCAGCTGGCGAGTGGCCTAGTGCCCGAATCGTCGGCTTCACAATATTTACAAACTTCGAACGCCGTAACAGTAATAACAATAACGGTGCTTGACCTCCTGAGAAGTCACCTAATATACCGAATCCGTAGATTCTCCGCTAGGAATCTAGATCTTTCGCTCGCCGTCAAGCGCGTGTATCCTATCCCGTCATGAATACTTCCGCGGTCGGAATCAGTTCCGGAGACCTATTTGTCTACTGAAAATATCAGTCAGAAAATACTCAATCATAACGTAAGTGGAACGACGGTTCCGAAAAACACACGCGCAAGGAAACGGCGGTTCCTCAACACCTAGAACGCGTGAATAAAAATACAATCAAACAACAGTAGATAATTCCCGTAACAAGGAATAACGATTCCTGTCGTAACCCAAAACTAAAAAAGATTCAACGTATCCTAATCCTGTACTATAATTAGGGATTATCTCCGGGAAGCTCAGACGCTTCCGGCATCAACACGCGTGTTACGTAATGCACACGTAACGAGGAGCAACAGTGATATTTACAAAAATCAGCTGGCGAGTGGCCTAGTGCCCGAATCGTCGGCTTCACAATATTTACAAACTTCGAACGCCGTAACAGTAATAACAATAACGGTGCTTGACCTCCTGAGAAGTCACCTAATATACCGAATCCGTAGATTCTCCGCTAGGAATCTAGATCTTTCGCTCGCCGTCAAGCGCGTGTATCCTATCCCGTCATGAATACTTCCGCGGTCGGAATCAGTTCCGGAGACCTATTTGTCTACTGAAAATATCAGTCAGAAAATACTCAATCTCCTTTCTGCCTTCGTAGCACCCACGAATAATACCGGGAGAAAACGTGCCACTGCGCGGTACTTACGATACACGACGCAAGCCCAAAACGATTACGCGTAGCGTGAACTGGATATTAATAATTTGCATGCAGATTCTTCAAGCATGCTCTACGAATAATACAACACAAAACTAGAAGCTAACCGTTGATGCGAGATAACGGATCCTCCAGATCGCCACCGAATTCGCAATCATTGAATTTCAACGATCGTATAAGCGGAAGGCGACGCATGCTGTCTGGATCACAGATCCAGCAGCTAGGTCTAATGTCCAGTTAATCTCGATCATGTGCAAAATTAGGAAGCTCGGTAGCGTCACTCACCCAAAATAGCCCTTGTCAAATCATCTATCCCGTCTCGCTCCATTTCTCTCTTTCTCTTCTACTTTCTCACTTTCTCACTCTCACTCTCCTCACAAATACTGTTGGCATTCCGTACGCTAAGTAGGCTACACCGCAAGTGACGCTACCCGATCGCTCGCCTGCTAACGTGCCCTAGTGGCACGGAGGAATATAACCCTTGTGCCTAATCAAATTCGCGCTAGCCCCTACGCGGCCTAATTCGCCCGCGATCATCAATTGTTTACGGGATCCTCGAAAAGTAGATCTGCGCATCTTCTCCTCTTCTGGGCGATTGCAGTGTCTTTTCTTGGGGCGAGAATCTCATCCGCACCTCATCCCTCGTTGTACGGCTACAGGCCGCCACTGCAACCCCCCGGATGCTGCCAGAATCTCAGATCTTCTCGCGGCGTCCTTCCGTGTAGGTGGCCTCACTCAGTGGTGCTCTGCGGTCGCGCTGGCCCTCCTCCTGCTAGCTACGTCACGCCAGTACTGGTGATCGCACTGGTCGGGCCCCTTTGCTGTAGTCCGGACCGTTGCTGCTTCTTATTTCTCTCCGATCCGTTTCCGTACGGGACCAATCACTGCTAGTAACATTCCAAAATACAGACCCCGAAGGGAATTAATAAATATTCCACACGCTAAATTCAGTCCACGCTCGACGCAAATGTTTGGTTGCCTTGCGGGCCTCACGGTGTAGCTCCTATTTCGCCTTTTTCCTCTCTCTTTTGTGACGTGCGCAAAGTGCCACGTCACAATATATTGTAACGAAATTGCTGTTTCGCGAAACAACAAATCGGAGCTGAGAACAGAAACCCGTTGCAAGTACCCGAACTCCCGCAAAAGCAGCCGTGGAGACGATAGCCGACGAAAGGATTTTGTTTCTAGGGCGCCAGGTATTCCCACAGAATACCGATTTCTCCACGGAACTTTATCAGGCAATCGCCCTCGCGAAGGTCCGCTCGAGGGCACGATAGCTCAGCTCGTTCGTCCTGGAACGTAAGGGCAGAGGGGCTGGGGTCTTGGACGGGAAGGGATCGAGGTCACGAATAATAACCCGCGAGACGATTAACCAAAATTTGACAAGGTCCTTTTTATTGAGGACGTGGATTGCATCGTAACAAAACTCGTACGCGGGATGTATACAGCAGCTAAGATCCGTTCGTAGGCGTCGTACGATAGCCCTAATACAATTCGACAGTGGCGTAGCCACGGGCCTCTCTAGATGGTAGCTCGGCAGGTGTAAGGCCGACGATAGCTCTATCCCGCGAACGCGCAAAGCAATGGCAATTCAACGTACTACAAGAAATTACCACTAACTTAAACACAATTATAATACAAAAGGTACAGGTAGTCAGAGGGACCGCTGATGAAGTAAGAATACACGAAGGTATCAGTAAATAGATACTACGTTACGTCTCGTTATCGAGAAGCGACAACGACACGTAGGCTCTTTGGCCACACTCCAGGGTCCAGGAAATCACTTTTTCTTAGTCACACTAGTATAACCGTTTCGCACTTAGGTACTACTTAAATATAATCGTACAAGTTTCGATAACCACGGAATTTCCCCGTCTATGGACGGTGTCTCGGACCAGAAGGGTTCGAGAGCGAGAAACGATAGCAATCGGTCCCAAGGAAATTCCACGCGAATCGAACTTCTGACTCACCGGTATTCTACGACACGGAAGACGTCTGCACACCACCACGGACAGCCAGCCAGCGAGCGATCTATCGGCTCGCTTACGCTCGGTGGTGAAATCCCCACCCCTTGTTCTAGCATGCTGGGCCCTCCTTCGAACTTAGTCGCGCGCGCCACAATTCAAACTGGCATTCGAGGCCCTCGACAATTCGATAGGGCGATACTATACTTTCTACATTATTCTCTACTTAATAGTTCAGTACGAATATTTTCTCAAACTACATCAACTATTCCCCGGCGAGTTTCCACGGCTCTGCCTGTGGATACGGATGCTGTTAATCCCTCGAGGTGCACGCTTCCCCATCTACGGGGCCGATTCTCGACGGTAACTTTTCCCTCCTTGGATGGTGACACTACGACAGCATTATGGTTGGCTCTTCGATACCATCCACGGGAACATCCTCCTCGCTGTCTTGACTTTTAGGGGCGTGAAGGCGCGTCGTCCACCAGTTGCTGCTTTCCAGGTGCGAGGTTCGGGGAGGCACCTTTCGGAATAGAGCGCTTCGGCCTTTGGCACGTACCGCTAGCTATGTACGGCTGGGCCCTGTGACTCCGGTGCCTCCTCCGTGGCCAGTTCTTCAGTAAACGGTAGCGGGTCCTCCTCCTCCCTGGGGTGGATGCCACTCGATGTTCGTGGCGTTGGTTCGGGATGCTCGTCACGGGTTGGCTGTTTGGTATCCGCTCTCTACTCCGTCCGTGATGTCGTATTACAAGGAAGTTAAGATACGAAAAGAAAATTAGTGTGTACAAGATACAGTAAAGTTTCCAGAGATCCATGGAGTATGTTGCCGTGATGGTGTCCAGAGTACGTGGCGGTAATGCGCCACGCCTCAAAATGCGAGAGCTAACTTTACAATTATGACGGCAAATTTTTGCCACGTGACAGACCTCCCTCCCTGGGGGTGACCGATGAGGTCTTCAGTTCGATCTTTCGGACATCTATTTCTCAACAAGATAACGTTTAACCGCACGGCAAAACTTCATGGTTCCCTTGGGAATTTATTTTACGTTATAGTGTGTCTTTACCTGTTCCATTTCTAACTTAATTTTGGAAATCAATTGTGACTTTTCGTTTCCTCTGGAGTTGGTTTAGGAGTGTGACTCAAAGGTATGATAATAGTTATCGCTGTTTTGCGTAAACTTGAATTTGCGCCTTGTATGGCTTATTTACTATGTCAATGAATACAACACAAACTTTATACTGGCGGTTTCATCCTGAGGACTTTCTCAGGCCGCCGCTTGCACACAATAATAACTATACTTCCAGACTTATGTTACTAGAGTTATCGGTCTACCTATACTCCGATACTAGGAGTGTCTACCGTAACCAAAAAAAAAACTTATAACGAAAAGGGAGAAAAGAAAAAAAAAGAAAAGAAAAATAAATTTTAGCGTCCATGCTTCATCAAGAGACATAAAAAAGGAAATAGAGAAAAAAAATCATCTTTCATTGTCGCTTAACTAGCTTCGGTACTAGGAACTGGAGTTGACGAACTCCCCTCAGTCCTATCAGAGCCTGGGTATTGAGTAGCGGTAAGTCGGGTCTAACTGACCCTCCGTGGGTCCCTTTCGATAGCGTGCCTGCTACCGTAGTGTTCCTGCGGCCCCTCCCGAGAGTCGTTTTCACTTCCTCCACTGTGTTGGATGCGTCGGATCTTCAGCCCTCCAAGCTGATCCACAGCTTGGGCATTTCTTCACTGTCGTGTCCTTCCTCCCACAACGGTAGCAAAAATCCTCTCGTAGCGGTTTGGGGCACCATGAATACACATGCATGTGGTTTCCACAGTTCCAACATCCGCTGCTTTTCTTACTGGTCGATCCTCCCGATAGAAGGTCGGGAGCGGGTCGTCGGGTGGTCACCCCGCTCTTCCGGGAGCCGTCGGGCTCCGCCGGTCGGTACGGTCGAGGCGGTGTCTGTGTGTCACCGCTCCGTCATCCTCGTGGGACTCGTCTGCATTCCTCGTTCCTTGCGTGCCGCCTTCTGGTCGCACTGCGTGGAGGCATCCGAGGTGGTCGGAAAGTGACGAACTCGACCCCAAGAAGCGCCTCCTTCCTTTTGGGCTGTCCGGTCTCTGGCCGCGGCAGCCGCTTCTGCCGCTAACGCTAGATCGCTCCAAAATGCGGGATTTTCCCGTTGGATTCTCTCGATGAGTGGTAGGTGGGATCTTACGAACTCCCATCCCGGTGGATCTCTGGGTTGACGTCTCGGCGCCATCGTCGTCTTTGTGTTATCCTTTCAGCGGTAGCAGGCACTTCCTTCCCTTTAACGGGAGGCGGTAAGTAGGTAACACTAGGAGTAGTTATAAGCCACTTCTGGCCGTCACAACAAACCCCCACCACTGTCCCCTGTGAGTCATCGAGCGCGCAGCGCTCTGGCCCCCGTACCGCACTATGGCGTCACCCCCTCGCCTATGTGGTCGACTCTCCCCACCGCCAACCTATGTTGTTGCTCCCCCACCACGCGGGCCTGGTCCTAAGGCCCGAAACTCAGTAGCAGCGGCGTTGCATGCCCCCCAGGGGCCGTATCACGGTCGGTAATTATGCTGTGACCGCCGGTCGGTAAATTTGAATTATCCTAAGGAGGTAACATGTTGACGTAAAATACGGTTCTTTCTTGTAAGAAATACCTTATATTATACAAGTATCGTACGCATTGGCGATACTTTTTCGATACTTTTAACTATCGATGGGTGGATATCCAACCCCTAATATTTTACTCGGGATGAACCATTCACA